>NW_015091670.1:505319-615237 GCF_001431845.1 Calidris pugnax | reverse complement strand
CTTTTCACCAAATTCAAGACAAGGCTCAAGCCCCCAGCCAGCACCCCCAAGCAGCCCCTGCCCTCCAATAATCCCCCCCCCCCCCCCCCAGGAGCCACCACAGCCCCTGGGAATGCTCCTCGGTGGGAGAAGGACACAGACTCATCAGCCGAGGGGATCCTGTCCCCCTGCTCCCCACGCCGGGCAGTGCCAGGCACGGACGGACCTGTGGGTCTGCACCACAAAAAGGGGCAGCACGGAAGAGTGAGAAATGGGGCAAACTGAAGTTATCCCCCCAAAAAACAAGCCTCTGTCCTGCCGGGAGCTGGCGAGTGTCCGAGGGAGCCCGTAAAGCTCCAGCAGATGGAAGGGCAGAGGGAGGGGGGCATCACGGCAGGAGGGATGGGACACAATAAATGGAAATTAATTACATGGTGAGGGGACACGTGTCGCAGGCAGAGAAGCTTCTGGAAAGACACAAAGGAGCCCCCAAGATGCAGAACTGCCCCAGCCCCTGCTCTGTTGTAAGAAGGAAAGTTCATTCTGTTCACAGCCTCAGGCAAAAGGGCAACGGGGCTTTGCAAACGGCGCAAAGATATTCTTAAAAAGATAATATTTCCGTGTCAGGTGATGGACAGGAACCGAGCACTGAATTACCCATTACAATTGACTGTGTAATTTACTAAATACTCCCTTTTTTTTTCTTCCAATGTTCTCATGTAACACGTACATATTCATCTGATCCAGCCAAAATTTACATCAATTTATAGCATGAGGTAATTAATGGTTTTCTTGACACTATTTGACTCTGTCAGAGTAAGGATGCAGAACTGTCACTGACGTGTGACCGACGGGCTTTAAGGCAGGTTGAGTGCCCGGTGTCACCCGACTGCTACGGATCCGGGCAAACCCCCACGAGGTCCCTCCTGCTCCACCAGGTGACACTCGCCCGGTGGCCTTCTTGAAAGGTCTGAGCAGACAGACCTGGGGAGGTGGTGATGTGAGGAGAGCCTGGACAGAGAGGACACACGACTGTGCAAGGGATGGCACTGTCTGACCTCGGGCGAGAAGAGAGAAGAGGCAATTTTACTGCACAAAGCCTTTTGTCCAGACTGTCCCAGCAAGTCAGGCATGGGGTTGTGTTTAAGCCCGAGTCTGGAGATGAGATGAGCAGGAAGAGTTAAAGTTCCAGGGCAAAGTCACTGGCGTGGTGAGGAACACCCAACGTGAGGAGCACCCAACAGTGAAGAACACCCAACATGAGGAACACTGAACATGGGAGCACCCAACGGCAAGGAGCACCCAACAGCGAGGAGCACCCAACAGCGAGGAGCACCCAACATGAGGAACACCCAACGTGAGGAGCACCGAACAGCAAGGAGCATCATCAAACAGCGAGGAGCACCCAACGGTGAGGAGCACCCAACGGCAAAGAACACCCAACGCAAGGAGCACCCAACATGCCATCATGGTGCCACCTTGGGGCTCCCAACCATGGAGAGGGATGACCCTCCTCTCACACAGCCTCCAGCATAGATGAAAACCTCCTCAACACCAATTTTGTAAACCGAAGCCCAGGTGCGTGCAGCACCCATGGGACCCGGCTATGGCCACTCCAGCAGGCGCTTAAATGAGGATGGAGCAAGAGCAGGACTTCTCTGCTGGCCAACCAGCTCTGGCTGGCCCTCACCCAACGTTTGTTGGTTTGGCAAAGGACTTCCATGGGGTTACCAACGAGTGAGAGAGAGTTCCACACTCTACACGACGAGAAGTTTCCAATTAACATTTGCTGTGCCTGTAGTTAATGATGCTTCAAGTTTAGCTCATTAACGATCCAGCCTAGGAGACACCTAGGCAGCGCCCGGCCACAGCAGGTCTTCCTGCAGAGGACGAGCTTACTCAAAATCCACCAACAGTGGGAGATTCTCTACAGCATTTCTAGAATTCCTAGAAAGTTCTGAAAAACTAGCTACGAGCATTAAAATTACACGATAGAAGATTTTTTTCATAGTTTACATCTGTTTTTTACATCTGATTTTTTTCATAGTTTACATCACCAAGCAATTTGAGAAAATAAAAAATAGATGGGGAAGGATCTGTCCTTTATAAAAACCCCCCAGCTTCAGGGAGAGAAGCAAGGATTTTTCTCTCCCGCTCAGCATCAAATATAAAAATACACTTTACATATAGGCATATTTCACTAACATTTTTCATACTTCGGTGGGGAAAGGTGATGGGTAACAGTCACTGGGAGATACAGTCCATTTTTGTCCCACACTGAAGAGGGAGGTGGCCACCACCTGCCCTTCCAGTACTGAGGTCAGCGAGTTTCAGATGAGAGAAGCAAACGCACCAAACTGTTTATTTCCTGGAGATTTGTCAGAAGGTTCCCCTGTGAATGCAGATGGCAAACGCCCCCGGGGGCTGACGAGAGCCCCCTCTCCCAGCACGGTGCCAGCAGAGACCTTGGGGGGAAACCGGTACCAAAACCCACCTCCTTCCCCCCAAACCCAACAGCATTGCCCAGGCTGGAAACTGGAGCCGGTGGGAGAGCAACAGGAATTGTGTCCAACCCAGCTCCCAAAGAACCTTCCACTTTCACTACACTGAGTTTTAGAGATGGCCTAATACTTTTCAGTGCCCCTGGGGTGCCCATTTCTGCCTCCCGAGCCCCACAGCAACAACCAAGGGTGCAGAACTCTGGGCAGGAGCCAAGGTCCTGTCCACGACGAAACCCAACACACGCCGCTCCCCTCACCAGAAGGATCTCTATTTTTTTTTGGCGAGTCGTCACGCGAAGATAAAATTACTACTTTGAACTTTATCCCAAGTTATTTCAAGAGAAGAGGTGATTTACTGCACAAAGCCGTTTGTCCAGATTGTCCCGGCAAGTCAGGCATGGGGTCGTGTTTAAGCCTGAGTCTGGAGATGAGATGAGCAGGAAAAGAGTTAAAGTTTCAGGGCAAAGTCACTGGCGTGGTGAGGAACACCCAACGTGAGGAGCACCCAAGAGTGAAGTTGGAAATGACGTGCTCCGAGCCCCGGATGGCCCAGTCCCAGACACGGCACCCTCTTCTCACCCAGTGAGACCCTGGTGCAGCCCCACCGAGAAATGACATCTCATTAAATGCCACTTTCTAAGATGGGAGGAGCTGCAGGTGGGTTTGGGTTATCTCCACCTTGGGACTCTTTTTTTGCCCAGATAATGTTTCCTGCTTCAATGGAGAAACGAACAATGGGGGTACCTTCTCTCCACAACACAACACCTGCTGAGACAACACATTAATTAAGAAAATGGGGAAAAAAGACCACTTGCATAAAGTCATCCTTGGCCCATCGCAGGGAGGCTGCAGCCCCCCTTTCCTGTGGGATACACAAGTGGTCCCCGTCGCAACCGTGAGGAGCCACCACCGCAGCCACCACCTCAGCAAAGGGAAACTCCTGTCACAGCCCCATCACTGGGCTGTGGGACCCATCAGAGAGCGGGGACAAACACACCTCCAAGCCATGGATTCCTGCAGACACACACACACCCACACACACACACCTTGTCACGCTCCATGGCACCAGTGGCACCACACTTGGTGGCCTCCAAAGCCAATGTTCTCATTTTGGGAGCTTTCCAAGAGCCTCCAGCTCTGCCCCGACCGCGTCGCTCATGAAAATAAAACTAAATCCTCCCAAGCCCAGGGTTAACCACATCACACACAACTGCACTCTGGATTCTGGGGGGTAACAAGGCTTGAACAAGCCCTTTCACCCCCCGCCTGGGGGAGGCAGGAACCAAAGCCAGGAGCAGTCACACCGCACGTGGTGAGAGCCAGAAGGTGACACCAACGTGCTCTGAGGGACCAACAGCTTTCCCAAACCCACCCCGAAGCCTGCGGCACCTTCCATTTACAGCTCTGAGGCTTCTCCAAATTCCCCAACACAACGTGTCCTCGTTTAAGCAAATTAAGAGCAACCCCCCCAACAACACGGCGCGACGGCGGGCAAACCTGAGGCACAGTGCTCCATCTTCCTTCAGCTCTTTCCTATACATCTTTTTTTTGGGTTTGTTTTTAAAGTAGAGCCCCCCATCCCACGCCACGGGAGGAGAAAGACCCTCTCAGACCAAGGGGGCAGCTGTCACCTCGCAGTGGGGTGGCTTTTCGTGGCTGGTGATGTCCCAACCAGAGCAAACCTCTCCCACAGGGCAGAGCCCCCAGACCGGCACCGCTCCCCCAGCGTCAGGACTGGGCTGAGAGCAAGAAACCGAACTTCACTTTGGGGGAAAAGCATCTAAAAATGTTTCATTTTGAAGCCGGGGTGGGTGAAATAGCAGGGAAGCGCGTGGCACTGGCCTGGTGAGAGCTCACAGCCGGAGACGGACGCTCTCGGAGCGGGATTTCAGAGAGAACTGATGCCGGGTGGAAAAAAACCAACAACAACCCAACCAAAGAAAATGAGCACAACCTTGGGAACAGCAGGTTTCCTTTTGTCTCCTTTTTTTTCTAATGACAACAAACCCTCTTATAACAACCAAATCCACAGTTGATGGCTTCTGAGCACGACTGGGGTGAGACGGGTGCTTTGGGAAGAGCTAGAGGAGAAGAAAACCTGTTCTTTAAATGACTGAAAACCACACGAGCTGCCAGATGGCAGCCAAAAAGCCAAGAGTTACATCACAAAAATGCCGAGTGATCTTAGTTATCAGGTCTAATTAATTGGGCAGCCAGGCTGCAGGACTCTGGGGACCTCAAACTGCGTGGTGGGTGTCACAGCACCGGGGGGACAAGCTGCACCTCCTCCTCCTCTGCTGGCAACCACGGCACTTCTGGCACCTGCAGAGTGAGGGGTCTCTGCCACCCCCCAGACCAACCGGGCAGCGACAAAGCCATTGAAATATTTCCCTTTATTTAAGGGATGTTATTTAAGGAGTGCCCCTTGCCTTTCATCCACCCGGGGCACTGCACCCTACCCCAAACCTTCCCACCGCCAAACTGGGATGTCCCAGCCTTTCTGAACAGACGCTGTGGGGAACGCTGGGGAGGCTTTTAGGTTTTATTCCTTTATTTATTTTAAACTTGTGCACCCACCAGTTTTCTGTTCCGCTCACCAGCTGCAGCTCTCTACAAAGCCTTAAGGGCAGCGGAGCCTTGGGACGCTCACAGAACGTATCAGGCTTTGCTGAGGATACGTTATCCAGATGGATAACTGGGATTTTGTCAGCTGGAACTGTTACGACTCAAGAGAAGCAGCAATAAATCATTTTTGGAGGGGGGGGGGTTGCGTGAAGTTTGTTAGAAGATTGGTGAAATTGCTGAATAAACTACAACCACATTCTTTGATCCCTCTCCTTCCAAGGACTACCTCACCTGCACCTTGGTTTGAAGCCGGTGGATATAATTCCAGATGGGACCTCACCTCCTGGGACCACTGGGGAACTCACACCCAGCACCCACAGCCAGATCTCCCGGCTCTGGGGGGGGCACGAAGCTGCTGCCCTCCCCGCACCCAGCGTTCAAAGCCTGTAGTGAGGAGCAGAAATGATTCACCCAAACCACTCGGGTTTTTATCTACTGCTGGATCACGTCTCTGTGGCTCCAAACTAGTCACGCTCGACGTCTCTGCGGCACGGGGTTGTTCTGATGGCAGCCCCCAGCCGTGCTCCCCCCACTCCAACACCCAGGAACCCAACACTGGTGCTTGGACACCCAAAAACCAGAACCTGATGTGATGATGGTGGGACCCCGGCATGGGCACATCACCCAAAGGAGCGCGTTTCCCCCACAATCCAACCACCCAGAGACAATTGTGCTACGATTCAGGAATGATTTGTGTTGGCTGAAGTGCTACTTGTGCAGAAGAGGCACGATTCCTCCTCTCCCAGGGTGGAACACAAGGGCAAGGCAACACCACGGCGGCCACCGCTCTCATCATCCACCACATCAACGCCCAGGTGGGTCAAACCTTCCAGCAGAGCCTTCCAGCAGAACCATTATCCCCAGTAAGGTATGCTGTGCTGGTTTTGGGCTGGTAGGAGTTGCTCTGGATGGAGCTGCTGTTCCCCCATCCCTGCTTCACCAGGCTGCTGGCAACATCCAGCTGTGTGTGTATAGATACACGTGGAATAATGCGGATTGCAAATACCTATCTATATACACACTCCTCAGCAGGCACAGTCAGACCTAAACTGATATATATATATATATATATATATCCCCTGTCCATATGGACAGACCCAAAAATACTGCAGGGAAATGGGGAAGGACAGTGCTGTGTGTAACCTCTGCTCCCTGCCCACGCAGCCACCCCTCCCCGGGGGCTTTTACAGGGTTGGGGGGGGGTCAGTAAAGCCCTTCTCAGTAGATAATCCACCGGTGCTGCCCCAGGACACATGGCAAGAGGGACCCTCCGACCTAAGCTGGAAGCCCCAACTTAGGAGCAGACACACATTTCTGCACCCTCTCCCTCTAAACCCCCTTGGGCCAGGCAAGGAGACCCCCACCCAGCCCTGGCTCCGTCCCGAGCCGCACACCAAGGGGTGAGGAGCTTCTCCAGGTGGGCTCGGTGACTGCCCCGGGGAGCCAGGAGGTAAAATCCAGGGGTTAAAGCCCAGACGGGAGCACGGTCACAGCAGCAGGAGAGCTCGTGCATTTCCATACACCTATTTAAATACCAGCAAATTGTCTCATCACAAAAGTAACCAGCCGCAAGTCATCAAATTAAGATCACCAAGATAAGGAGCCTCCCAGGAACTAAACTGTGGTTTTAGATCTGCTTACCGGATATGTTTACATACTGCATTAAAGCTTTCTGTTAAATGTAGAGACTCCAAGCCAAAAGCTAACGAACGACAAGTTCAGGAGCTGCAACAAAAGGCACAGACCAACACGTCCTTGGACATCTCTCCTGAACGTTTCAGGGTGTCACTGCTGTCACTCTCCAGGCACAGGTGTCCCCCCAGCCCGTGCCCTTGCACCCGCAGCTCGGCCCCAGGTGACGGGAGGTGACCCCCGTCCATGACGTTACCCAAGGCAAACACCATGGTTAACGAGGCAGCCCAAGCGTAAGGAGGCAGAGGGGTGATGGAACGGTGCCTGCTCCACACACCTCCCCTTCATCTCCTGATCCTGGACGGGCTCGGCCCGGGCTGCAGCAGGGTGGGAGCTGGGAACAGGGACAGGCTGGAGGAGAACCATTCCCATCGCCCGGGATTTAACGGGGCTGAAGCCCAACCACGGTCTCCAACCAGCTGTGCTGACTTGTGGGTTTTCAGTTTTCATAGTATCGTTTTTGGGTGTCTAAGGAATCCCCCAAGAGAACCTGATTTGCAGGAAAACTCTAGCACCAATCCTCTGAAAATTAAGACTTTAACGTGTCTCCAATTAGGAACTCAAACCCGCTAATCAATTTTGATAATCCTGGCTAAGAGAGACTGATCTCCAAACTCCAAACGGGGCAAACAAAGCAGAAAGGGAGATTTTTTTTTTCCTCCCAGCGCGACGTAACTTTAAATTATTAATATTAAATTACAAGAGTGAGTGAGAGGAGTCCAGAGCAACAGTCCTGCGCCGTGAGAGTAACTGCAGCTGGAAGCACAGCAATGCCAGCAGCACAGCAGCACCCACCGCCCCCGAGGGCACGGGGACCTCACCCCCACCCCACTTTCTGCCCGACCCCCCCCTCCTGCTGCTCCAGCAAAGCAAACCCTCAGCTCTCCCTGCCCCCTGGAAGGAGCCGACCTTCCCCTCGGGCAGGATCCCCTCCTGCTGTGGGTACATCCCTGAGGGACACGGATCCGGCAAGAACAGACCAGCCCCAGCAGCCAGAACATGCTGCCCATCTCACCCCCTCCCCACCCCACCTCTCCATACAGCCCCGAGAAGTTCATACGCACTGCAGACATAATCACAGTTAAAAATAAAGTCTTTTTCTTTTTGTAAAAAGACGGAAGTCAGGCTGGGATGCCTTTGCCCGTAACACCAGATCTGCGCGAGGTACCTTCTGACGCTCACAGGGTGAAGTCCCTCGTTATGCACAAGTGAGAATATATCTGGGAATAAGCTATTTGGCTACCTACGTGTCAAGCTTCATGCTTTTACTCCAAGGTGAATGATTTTCCAGCCTTAGGTCTTGGACTACTAAAAGAAGCGGCGTTTCCCGTTGGAGGGGAGGGTTTTGGGGCAGTTACACACAAAAGCAGCCCCAGCTCTGGATCCACGCTACAGGGGCAGAGAGCGAGCGCCGGGGTCCACCCGGGGTCCCCAGCCCCAGCCTGCTTCTGCCAGCGGCCCAACACCTACACCCCCATCAGCTCCGAGCTGGGTGCCCCGTGGGGAGAAGCTGGAAGCAGAGGCTGGGGCAGAGCTGTCTCAAACCAAGCCTTTTTGGGGAGCAGGTCCTTCAGCCGTCACCCGCGTCCCCGAGTCACACACACCCCTCCAAGGGGCCTCGCTCCCAGGGAGGGTGAAGAGCAGTCCATCTCCCCGCACTGCTCTCTCCTGCTGCCCCAGGAGCACGTGTCCCCCCCACCCCAAACGTCTCCACCACGGCCGACTACCTGGGGAGCAGCAGCAGGAGTCCTGCGCGGGGGCCGTCTCGCTCTCCCCCGTTGTCATTGGTACAAAGTGCAAAAGTGTTGCTGTTCCTGCATCCATTAAAAACTTTAAAAAACAGAACAAAACAAAACAGAAAAAGGATTTCCATAATAATTTGAAAATACATTAGTCTCCAAAAAAAAAAAAAAAAAAAAAAAAAAAAAAAAAAAAAAAAAAAAAAAAAAAAAAAAAAAAAAAAAAAAAAAAAAAAAAAAAAAAAGCCAGCAAACACCCGATAACCTGTTTGTGCCACGTCTGCTCTGGTGCCCGCCCGGCCGCGGTCCCCGGGGGATGCCGATCCTCCAGATCCTCCAGAGGGATGCAAGGACCACGCTGCCTCCTCCGCGCGCTCCGTGGCCAACGCAGGACCATGTCCAGGGGAGGGGAGTTGTGACGGGTCGGGCAGAGGAGGCCAATGGCTAATTGCCCCACCAGGGTCCCACCACGAACCGCCACGGCTCCGGAGGAGAGCACCCGGCGACTCACGGGGCCGTGGGACGTCCCGCTCCTCCCGGCAGGAGGGCACGGCAGCTACTCGGGGACCAGGTCAACCCCTTCCCTCCCGCCCCACAAAAAGGTGAAATAAAATCCCTCCCTGCTTCCTCCCATTTAAAGTGTTTGCATCTTTTCCTCCTATGAAATGTTTCTGATAAGGCTTTATTGCTATACAAAAGCGGTGCAAATGCTGCCCAAAGACAGCTCCATCAGGAACTTTGGTCGCACGACTGCGGGACTCCTGTGCACTGTCCGAGTCCCAGCGTTAGACCTGCTACCTTTCCGAAGAGAAGCTGAATACTGTGTGCAATAACACTAAGAAAATAGGACTTGAACCCCAGATACAAAACAAAAACAAGGGAGAAGAGGGGAAGGGGGACAAGGAACTGAAATTAGGCAGAAGGCTTGCTCGGGAAGAACCCCATCGTTCCTGTGATGACTAACTGATCGATGCTACATTTAGACAATGCAAGTGTCTTTCAGAACAGATTGTTGGTGCTGAAACTGCGTGTCTGGTCCTGAATGCCAGCTCTCTCATCAATGCAGCATTTATTAAAAAATAAAATTAAAATGAAAAAAAAAAAAAAATAATAAATTGACAAATTGCATCACCAGGTAGCAGCCTGGCCTGGGTCACACACGTCCCATTGCAGCTCTTTCATCAAGCGGGGCCATTTAACGTGGCTTCAGCACAGGGCAAGACTTCTTCTTTCCTAGAGAGAAACCCAAAGAGTAGCAATCAGAGAAATAAAACCACTGGAACATACTCATTCCTCATGCTGACTTTCATCCTGGCTGGAAAACTTCCTCTTTAGTAGCACCTGAGCCATCCTTCCTCCTTCCATCCTTCCTCCTCCCATCCTTCTCCTTCCACCCTTCCCCTATTTTTGTTTCTTCTGCCTGCTGAAACTTCATTAGCTTCCTAATGAGATCACCCTCCAAGTCCTTTACAAAATGCTACGTTTAGAAATCAAAACAGAAACTGCAAAGTCAGCTTTGACCACCGATTACACAACATTGATTACATTTATTGACCCAGAAGTTTGGAATGTGACCGTCAAGGTCCCAAGTCCACCAGAAGGCTCTGACCTGACCAGCCTTGCCCAGGGCTCCTGTGGAGGTGACAGCACCAGACGTGCAGAAGGATTGGGCTTTGTATTTAAAAAGACCTAAACTGTCACATTCACAAAAAAAATAACAATGTCATTCTCCTTGAGATCACCTCCAGTTTCAGTCACCAAAACACACTCCCGCATTCCCTCACAGTATTTTAACTGTCCATGTCTATCTGCTCACCTGACCACACAACCCCACACCGCCCGGGTCCTTGTCACGCAGGAGGAAAATGAGAAGTCCATTATTTTAATAAAACAGATGGTTTCACAGCACTTCTGGGAAACTTAAAGGTATGTGTGATATACTGCAGTCAGAGCTCTTCTCCACCTGCAGGATAACACCTCCAGGACCCTCCAGACGTTCTACTTGTCTAACTTGTTCTACCTCAGCAGAGGTAGAACAACCGCATCCAGCGACACAGGAAAAACCCATTCTCTGTCGCAGGCTGGTAAAGGAGACTTTTGACCATCTCACCTGTCTTTTGTGGCCGTTTCCGTGACAGCTGTGACAACGGCGGCGGGGTTCTGGTGCTCCTCCGAGTGCTGGGCCACGTTGTTGAGGGGTTTGGATGCTTTTGTCGTTCCCATGTCAGTGATGGCCAGCTTATCGATGACCATGCAGTCCGCGTCACTGCCAGGGGAGAAGTCAAGTTCACGTTAAAATCTCGATTAAGGGGCTTACGTTCCGACAGAGAAAAAAGCATTCCTCCTCCTCTGCTAGCACAGGCCACAGAAATGCCATAAAGGAACGTGAACTGAAAATAAACTGGAATTAAAAAGCAGCGTGGGCATCCTGGAGGCTACGGGTCCTAAAAATCAACAAGACACCAAGAACGATAGCTCCTCAAGGAAGGCGTCCCCATTTCCTGCAGCAAAATCCAGCCTAAGAGCCCCCCGTGTACCCCCACATGTCCTCAGCCTACGGATGAACACAGAGGACCAAGAGCAGAAGGACGAGAAGGTGAAGTACAACCAGCCGAGAGCCTCCAGAAAGCCAAGTTCACCACTGGCAGCAACAACCCAAAAGGCACCAAGTGTCTGGGCAGAGCCATGGAGCAGCTCGGGCTGGAAGGGACCTCAGGAGATCCTCTGCTCCAGCCTCTGGTGGGAAAGGTGGCCTGGAGGAGCTCACCTCTCCCGGGACTGCCCTCCCTCAACCAAGAAAATTCCAAGTCCTTCAACTGCTGGCCTTAGCAAAGCGTTTCTATCTCACGCAGGCACCTGTGCTGCTCTGCCCTTTTCCTGTGTGCACCTAAGAAAGGCTTCAATTTAACTACAGAACCCAAAATCCTGAGGAAAAAAAAGGAAAAACTGATTGGAAGCTCATGAGTGGTATCTTGGATGTTCATGAGTGGTATCTTCAGAAGCCAAACAGCATGACATTAACTCGCTTTCAGTAACACTTCAGAGCACACACTCCCACGCCTGAGGGACATTTCCAGTGACATCTCCCCACAACAACACAGAAGCTCAAACACCGAAAAAGGAAAAAGCAACTTCTAACACAAAACCTCCAGATCTTCTACATTTGTATTAAAAAGACTCGTACTTCTAATTGGAGAAGTGACGTCCACGAACATCTCTCAATTTTTGCCTTCTAAGGCAGAGGACGTGAAAGATCTTCCCCACGGTTTTAACCCAGGCCCAGTTTCAGGAACGATTTCTCCCCCTTTCAGAGAGCACTGCCACAAAAATGGAAGGGAAACTCGGGAGACAACCGAGCTGGAGCCCCGTCACCAGCTGCCGGGGAGTTTATAATGCACACGTATAATCAGTCTGGTAATTAAGACACGTGACAGAGATTTTGAGATCAAGGTTCTATTTCTGCAGCTACTTTTCTGTGTGCTCTTGAAAAAAAAAAAAACAGAACAAGATGAGGAATAATGAGATCCAAACATTTATCTTGCTAAAGGGCTAACATGCTCTTCAAAAGAAATACTGCAAGTACAAAAATACACCTCAGAGACGCTGCAGGGGTGGATGATCGGGCAGAGAATTGCCCTCAGCCGCCAGAAACGGCCTCAGAAAATGACTTCCCGCACAAGAGACCGGAGCTCGTGAGACTTAAATTGCTCAAAGATAAACCTCTTCAACTCCATCGCTACAATTTCCATGACACGAGGACGTTATGAAGTCCTGAGGGGCACGGAAATGTCTCTCTGGTGGAGAGGCTGAGGGAGGAGCAGAGCTGGACACGCCAACCTCCGCAGAAGGACACGGCCCGGGCAAAACAACCCGAGGGCCCACGCAGGAGGGTTAAAAACAATATCTGATTCAGGCCCAGAATAAACATTTTGCATTAGTATTCCTCTGGTCGGGTTATTTTTAGCAGCCAGCTGTGTCCCTGCTGCCAGCGCTGGCCACCAG
This sequence comes from Calidris pugnax, assembly GCF_001431845.1. Classification (NCBI taxonomy): domain Eukaryota; kingdom Metazoa; phylum Chordata; class Aves; order Charadriiformes; family Scolopacidae; genus Calidris; species Calidris pugnax. Next base: position 602,699 of record NW_015091670.1, on the reverse strand, counting down.
TGGTCCATCTCCACGTCCCCTCCAAACCCCGGGCGGGCTGAGGGCAGGGACGGAGAGCGCGTCACCTGCAAAGGGTAGGGCTGTCCCCTCATGGGCTGGGAAGGAGAGTCATCAGCAACAGCATCTCCTGACTCCTCGGTTAAGCTCTGCAAACAGATCTCTATGACTTCCCACTCCAGAAAGAATTAGGCATTTTTAAGCTCGAATTCAAAGCCACTTGTACAAACGTTCCAAGAGTAACCGTACATCTGTCCAGAACTGTGTCTCTTGTCACCGTGGACAATCCCTCCGCACAAACAAGTTGTGAATGCCACCTACAGCCGTGCCCCTGGGCTTTCCACCATGAGAGCCAGGACAACGTTCCTTTATGTTTGCCAATGTAGCCAACTTCTGCAGCTTAACCACCAAGTTTGTAAACATTGCTGTGGAGGCCACCCGTGACAGAGCCTCCTCTCTCTCTACAAGCACTGCAATGCTCCTGAGATACGTGACCACCCCTGGTGCACAACCTCAATGTCCAAACTCTTCAGTCTTACCAGAAAATAAGACCTGCATCAACAGGCCCAGCCATCTTCACCTCTAGAAGGTCAGAAGAGAGTTTGCACACAGTAAGCTGGAGATGCATCCTTCCAACTGCTGGCTGGTGGCTTCGGGACAGCCCTGGCAGAGGCTGGTGGTGTTCTCCTCGCCCAGATGCTCGGTGATTATTGGGCTTCACAGAATGGATCAGGTTTGCTTCACCGTAGGTACAACACAAGTCAAGTCTCTGCTGGACCTTCATACAACAGAGGTTCTGCAGGAGAACTCTTAAGGATAATCTTGGGGTCTTGGTGGCAGCAGTGCAGCGCTGCCTGGTGACTTGCAGAGGGAAGAAAGCAGGGAATTATCCAGCTGGGAATCTCCGGGAGGGTGAATACACGGGTGCTGACACTGGTGAGGAACACCTCCTGCCACAGCCAGCTGCAGAAGGTGGAACTGGGTGAGTTTTGGCCACGGTCACTTGACGGGGGAAGAACTGAAGAACACCCTCCAGCAACACATCTCAGAGACTGCTCCAAAGCACGGCAGGGGATGGTGAAGATGGAGAAAGGGAAAAAAGCCCATCATTATCAGTTCCTCTTCCCAGGTGTATTCCATACCTTCAACATCATCTACGCTTTGGCTTTGAGGGCAGCAAATCCCTTGGGGCAGGTACGATCCTGTCTCCTCTGGGTGATGTCCATTGCCAAGAACTTGGATTTCACGCAGAATAATTACATGATAAATTACAGTAATAACTTCAAGCTAAGAAATATTTAAAATATTACTGCTTCACAAGCTGTTGTTTTATGTTTGGTGATGACAAGGAAAGCTGCCGAAACACTTCTGGCCAAGGCCACCGGTGTCCGTGCAAAACACCTGCAGACACAAAGGCCCCGGGAGGGATGCACAGGTATTCCCTGGACACCAGGATCAGGAGTGAAGCCGTGATGGTGTCACCTCCGGGGTCTAGAAGGCTCCCAGTGACCACACACGTGGCCTTAGACACGGGACCCAGGAGCAGGAGCTCTGGTTGTCCCAGATGGACGTCAACTGCAGCAGCTCCTCAGAGAAGAATCTGCCATAAGGACAGCACCGAGTTCTCAGCTTTTACTGTGTGTGACAGAATAGGTGTAAATGAGAAACATCACATCTCCTCCTTCCAGACCCGAGGTGCTAGAAAATGCTCGCTCACTCTTTTTTTGCTCTAATGCCCAAATCCTGCAAAGGCAAAGCTTCCTCACGCTGACACCACCACTGCTTTCCTTGAAAGGCAACAGGATTCAACGAAGTTCACATTTCGCAATCACTGAAGTTGTCATAAAACCATTCTGTACCAACACCTGATCCCCAGTTAACACAAGTGATGTGCTGGTTTATTTATAAAGATGAACGCATCGGGAGCTTGCTTAACTTAAGCTAACAACCCGGCCCCGCCTGTACCTTTCCACCAGTTCAGAGAAAACACTTCAGATTGCAATTTTTTGGACCACCTCTCCTGCCCAGTTTCACTGCAAACGTCTCTCTGACTCCTGCAGGACACACCGTGCCCTCCCCCTGCCGTCCCACTGCTCCCATCACCCTGGGGGCAAACACAGCTCTGACAGCTTTGCCGGGGGGTCAATGACCCAAACTGCCCCCACATGGAAACCCATGTGCTATGGGACCTAACGCAGCTCCTCCTGAGGCTACGTGCGGTGCGACCTACAGCTCATTGTCCGTGGGGCTGCAAAACCCGGGCTTAGACCCAAATGATCAAAGAGCTCTAGGAATTTTGGGAAAGAAGGCCAATGGCATCCTGGGGGGCATCAAGAAGAGCGTGGCCAGCAGGTGGAGGGAGGTCATCCTGCCCCTCTGCTCTGCCCTGGGGAGGCCCCAGCTGCAGCACTGGGACCAGTGCTGGGCTCCCCAGTTCCAGAGGGACAGAGAAGTGGTGGAGAGGGCAGAGCAAAGGGCTGCCAAGATGGTGAGGGGACTAGAGCATCTCTGTGCTGAGGAAAGGCTGAGGGACTTGGGTGTGTTTAGTGTGGAGAAGAGCAGAGGGAGGGGGGATGTGCTCAAGGCCTGGCAATCCTTCCAGGGGGGGTGTCAGGAGGATGGGGCCAGGCTTTTCCCAGTGGTGCCCAGGGCCAGGCCAAGAGGGAACGGGCACCAACTGGAGCAGGGGAAGCTCCATGGGAACACCCTGAGGAGGCCGTTGTTTGGTGTGAGGGTGGCAGAGGCCTGGCAGAGGCTGCCCAGAGAGGTGGTGGAGTCTCCTTCTCTGGAGACATCGCAACCCCCCTGGAGACGTTGCTGTGGGAGCTGCTGTGGGTGCCCCTGCTCTGGCAGGGGGTTGGCCTGGGTGCTCTCCAGAGGTCCCTGCCAACCCCACATCACTCTGGGATTCAGAATGACCCAGCCTCAGAGCTCAGGTCTACCCACCTCCGAAGCTGAGGCTCCTGGACACACTCTAGATCCCCTCTAGTCCCTTTGGCAAACAATCCATGTCACAGACAACAGAACCCGGTGCAGACACAGGAGGAGAAACAGTGGGACGATCAGCAAAGCAGCAAGAGGAGCAGAAAAAGCGTTTCTAAGCACAAGCTTCATGCTCAGCCCATGAGCAGGTCCTTAAGAACCAGGCTCTGCAACGAGCAGCCGCAGGACGAAGCAGGAGATGGGAGGGCAGCCACGCGACATGCATGCTCAGCACTTGGGACATTAATTGTTAGCTGTTAATTAGAGAAAATTCACACAACATGGGAGGTCTGGCTTCCACATCCACATGCAATCCTCCAATAAAAGGCCAAGGCTCACGTTAGCTCAGAAGTTCCCATCTATGACAATTATTGCACTGAGTGCTCATCTCTGATGGGAAAAGGTGTTTTGGTGAAATGGGACCTCAGGTTAGTTGCTTTGATGTTTCCTTCTGGATAAACACACCGCTATCCAGCCGAATGTTAGCAAAATGGTGGTGTCATGCAGCGTGCCCCGTTCCCCACGGCTCGGCCCCTCTCATGGCCATGGGCAGGACACGGCTCCTCGGCTCTGTCCCCGCTCCCCACATGCAGCCCCCAACCCCAACCTCAGGCAGGACCGACCCTCGGCAGGCACAGGAACGACAAACATATCCCACAGCAGGAGAGCCCAAAACATCCACAGTGACAAGGTCCCCCTGCTCGGGAACCCGGGGGTGGTTCTCCCCGCTGCCCCCCAGCCCCGGCTCGGCCCCAGGAACCACTGCCAGCCCCTATTTCTGAGCTATTTCAGCAATTTGGGGGCATCGCTGCTGTTAGAAGGGAAGTTTTAGTGCTTTCACCCCAGAACCGTTGTAGGATCAGAAACAGGAGGAGACTTTCCCCGGGTTTCGCCGCAGCGGGAATGCAGAAGCTGCAGAAATTGCTCGGTTTGTCTCATTTTCACCTCCTCCTGAGGAAACCGCTGCAGCACCTGCAGCTCCAAAGCTGGGGAGGGTGCGAAGGGAGGGTCGGTATCACACAGGCACAGAAAAAATAAGATTTGTTTTTAGCAGATAGCAAGTATAGATGGATTCCAGCCTCCCCCCTAAACTTCCCTTCTCAGCTGCTTAGCCCAGGCTGCTCAGGTGAGGAGGCACGAGAGAGAAGGAGGTGGCAAATATGATCAACCATTAAAAAAAAAATCAGAACCGTTGTAGGATCAGAAACAGGAGGAGACTTTCCCCGGGTTTCGCCGCAGCGGGAATGCAGAAGCTGCAGAAATTGCTCGGTTTGTCTCATTTTCACCTCCTCCTGAGGAAACCGCTGCAGCACCTGCAGCTCCAAAGCTGGGGAGGGTGCGAAGGGAGGGTCGGTATCACACAGGCACAGAAAAAATAAGATTTGTTTTTAGCAGATAGCAAGTATAGATGGATTCCAGCCTCCCCCCTAAACTTCCCTTCTCAGCTGCTTAGCCCAGGCTGCTCAGGTGAGGAGGCACGAGAGAGAAGGAGGTGGCAAATATGATCAACCATTAAAAAAAAAATAAATAAAAGAGAAAAAAAAAAAAAGATTGAAGGGGGGAAAAAAGGCATTTCAGGTCAAGTTAATAAACTGAAAGAGAAATTGAAAGTTACAAACATCCCAAGCCCACTATCACCACCCACAGCAAAAGCGGGATTTTTTAATTTTTCCTTTATGCACAGCCCATTTTTTAAGGAGCTGCCCAGAAACCCCCATCTGCAGAGCCCAGCGCTGCAACACCTCCGGCGGCTCGAGACAAATCATGAAGCAGAAATGCAGGTTAATGATGTCCAGCCAAACACCAAGCACACGGGGAGATACCAGTCACCTCCCACAACCAGCCCCGCTCCCCTCGCACACCCAGGGGCCTGCCTTCCCCCAGTACCACCAGTCTCCTGGCTCTTTATTCTGCTGGTACTCGCAGCCCTGGCTCCCGCTGCCCCCATCGCCCCGCAGCCCCCCCTCACCCATCAACAGCCCAAATATTACTACATTTTCCTGGCAGAACGTATTGCCTGATGGCACGTACCCCCAGAGGAATCAATACCTACTCGCCTGCTTGTGAAAGAGGCAGAGGACTTTCAAAAGTTTGGTTAAAACGCCATTGCGACTCATTAAAATAGCAAGTTAAATAGGCACATGTCGTAATTATAACTATTTTAAAATACCACCCAGCTGGCACGTCTGGGAGCTCGGTGCCTCCTGCTCTCCAGAGCCAGGAGGGTGTGGGTGTCCATGGGCCGACCCTCCCCACACGTGGAATTTCTCTCTTTTGTCTCTGATCTCACCCCGAAATTACAGCAGAGCCCTGCCAGCTCCCACGGCGGCCGGGAAAACGCATCCGAAGGGATGAACTCCAGAAAAGAATTAGTAAAAACCCCACTATTTAAAACTGAAAGAAAACAACGGGGGAAAAGAAAAAAAATAAGTATTTTGTAAAACAAACAAACAAAAAAAGCCTTTGGAAAACACATCAGCCATTCTTTTTTGGCGTATTAGAGCAAAGCAGTGAAATATGTGTTAGTGCTGCTGGGAGACAGGCTGGGGAGACTCCCCCCCCGCCCCGGCACGGGCAGCAGTTCCAGGGGGGCTGCGTTGGCAAAATGCAGCCGTGGGGCTCTCCCTGGGGATTCATGACAAAATCCCCACTTGCAGAAAGAGCTCACAAAGAGGTGGGATGGCAGGAGCTCAAGGCCACGAGCCATGAAACCACCCTGTTCCCTGTTTGCTTTTCTAAGGGCCGGTCGGCGCGGAGCCCTCGTCCCTCCCCGCGGGGCGGCCACGCAGCCCCCAGCCCGGGCTTCCCAAAGGTCATTTCTGGCATCTCTTGTTGACTGGTTGTGAAAGGATGAGCTCTCCCAGTCCAACAGCTCTTTTGCCAGCCCCGTACGAAGCCCCGAACGGGGGGACACGAGGTGTCAGGTGGATGTTTGGGGCCCTGGGGAGGTGGCCGTGATACATACCCTCTGCCCGCAGGTCTAAACACTCTGAGCAATACCCGCGGCGAGAGGCACACACAGAGAGACAGCCAGGAAAGGAAGAGAGAGAAAACAGTAAAGATCGCTGAAAAAACAGACAAAAGAGTTAACTCTGCGGCCGCATCCTCAGGCGGCGCTCCTGCCGGGAACAATTAAAGCTGTTTCAAAGAGCACAATCACCAAACGTGGCATTTTCCACCCAAAATTCAGATTAATATAGAAAAACCCAGAAGATCCAATAGAAAGCACCTTTCTCAAGACTGACACAGGTATTCTGAAGCTATCAAAGTGTGAGATTTGGCAGCGCTGGAAGCTCTCTGCCCGGAGAACTTCTGCAAAACTACTCATTTTCTCCCAAGAAACTACCACACCGAATTAGCCACGGGAAAGGAAGGCAGCTAAAAAAAGTTAAAGTAGAGAAGTTACCTAAATGCATCTTAAACACCTTTTTTTGTGTCTGAAGTTGAAATTAGTACTGAGAATATCGGCTGCCTGAAGCAGAACTGCTGTGAGGGACACTCTCTCAGCTTCTCAAGGACAAGTAATGAACTTCCAGGGTTTAAATTGCAGGACGGGCAGGGAAGCAGCCGCTGTGAAGATGATGATCACGGAGGGGACTGGAGGTACTGGGACACCTGGAGCTTCTGTGGCCACAGTGAGGGCAGAAGCTGCAGAGTCCTTGTGGAGCCCCAAGGAGCATTAAAGATCTCCCCTCCCCCAGAGAATTCGGTATGGCCAGGAGGGAGGAAAAGGAGAAGGAAGCCCCATTTCTAAAGAAACGGGGATGTGGGGTGGGACAAGTTGAGCACTTCTGGGGAAGGGCTTGGGGAAATCAGCAAGAGCCACATACCCATCCCGAAAAATTCGTAAACTTTTAGAGTTCATTCCCTTGGAATCATTAAGGAACATGGTAAGAAATCCATATATTCAATCCTGGCCCTTTGAGTTTAACTGCATCTGTCCCATTAGAAGGCAGCCTGGTCTGGGAGCTCTGAGGATACTGGTAAGTTTCCATTATCATCACTGGTCAAGGTGGGAAAAACCTGGCTACTGAGCGGACCTGGAGCAGCTGGAACCAGCAGCTCTGGAACAGGTTTCTGTCTTCCCACAGCTTCTATTTTGATTTTTGGCTCCGGCTCTGGCTGTGGGAAGCTACAGACACCTTTAAAGTGGAGGCTGTGGTTATTCAAGCATTTGCTTTCTTGGCCAAAACGGAATGAGTTTTGTGGAATTGCAGTCGTGCAAAACCGAGCAGGTTCTGGAAACCCTGGCCTTATTGAAAGTGCTCGAGATATAGACATTTGTTTAGAGAGAAAAAAACATATTCGGCATTCCACTGCCTGGAACAGCAGCAGAGCCCACAACTTCTCACCTGACAGATTAGGAAAAAAAAATAAATACCCCTACCTGCTAGGAAATAAATGGGAAAGAGAAGCACATGCCAAGTAAGATTTACACTGCTCCTGCGCGTGGAGGCAGCCCCGTCTGCGACTCCCAAACACCACGAGTTTGTGAGGACAAGCAGCTGGAGCAGGAGCTTTAGACAGACACACCAATAGGTTTAGTTAGGTATCTCAAGCACAATGTGAATTTCACTGAATTTCACTGAATTTTTAGAGTTGGAAGGGACCATAGAGATCATCTAGTCCAACTCTCCTGCTAAAGCAGAACCACCCAGAGCTTGTCAGAGCATGTTACTCAGGAGCATCCAGGCGGGTCTTGAAAATCTCCAGAGAAGGGGACTCCACACCCTCCCTGGGCAGCCTGTTCCAGGGCTCTGCCACCCTCACCGTGAAAAAGTTCTTCCTCATATTCAAGTGGAACCCTTTATGTTCCAACTTGTGCCCGTTGCCCCTCGTCCTCTCACTGGGAACCACTGAAAAGAGTCTGGTTCCCTCCTCCTTCAGCCCACCCTTGAGATTCTTGTCAGCATTAATAAGGTCTCCCCTCAGCCTTCTCTTCTCCAGACTAAAGAGTCCCAGCTCTCTCAGTCTCTCCTCATAAGGGAGATGCTCCAGTCCTTGAATCATCTTTGTAGCCCTACGCTGGACTCTTTCCAGTAGTTCCCTGTCCCTCTTGAACTGGGGAGCCCAGAACTGGAGGAGGAGGTGCTGATGCCAGTGCAGCAGGCGCTGTTCTCATCTCCCTCCTCTCTCGTTTTCGGGGCAGCCCCTGCCCGGCCCTGCCAGCCCCACACACAGACAAACTCCACTCCTCAAAGCAGCTCCTCGGGTGCCATCTCTGCTGGGGAAGGCATCTGGGGCATCTCACTCCCGGCCAGTATGAAGAGCAAAGGCCATGTGGGGTGGACATCGAAAATAAAACCCAGCCACATTATTAAAACCTCAATGCCACGTCGCTGGACCAAACATACCCTTGGTCAGCTTCCTCCTGCACCGTGACCTGGCTCTGCCATCCCACTTGTTTTCTGAGCCTCTGCTTTGTCCCCCCCAGGAGCTGTTTGCTGGGGTGGGCGCACACGCCATGTGGGTCACGTTGACTACCCCAAAAAAGTCACATAAACCACAACCTACACCAGGTAAATACCCGCTCCTGAGTCAGATGCATAAAATACAGCAGCTCCAGCAAGTTACATCATCCCCTGCCTACTTGTAAGGAACATGAGGAAAAAACCCCAAAATACCTTAAAATTGGGTACTATTTCTGGACGCACCAAGGTGAACCAGACGCTGTTCTGAACAGCAGTGTCCCCTCTCAAACGCTCAGAGCAGGTGAGATTCAAGCACATGCAATTCCATCCAAATTGCTGCCCCAAAGCTAAGAAACCTCATGACCTGCTCTATGATTTCCTGGCATTTTTCATTTTTTTAATAATTTATTGTCTAGAATGTACTACTTGGGAAATGATGGCTCCAGAGGCTGACACACCCCCTCACACACTTGCCATGGGGTGAGGCTTTGATCGACCCTCGTGTGGGATCCAAGGTGGGACCCCCCCAGGAGCCCTGGCCCCCTGCAGACAGACAGACAGACAGACAGACGGATGGATGATGCTTCTGTGGCAAGGCTCGGTGGCTAAAAGGAGCCACAACGCTTCCTAAAATAAAACCCCTATAATTATTTTCTCAAAACAATCCCCCCCTTGAGAAGAAAGCCATGGGACATCCTCAGGCAGGACACTGGACCCAGGGTGTCTGAGGGGGAGAGGTGACACGTCAGCCCCGGCCCCAGGGGATTCCTCTCGCACCTGGTGAAAACAGCCTTCTCGTTTTTAGCATCCACAGTCAGCTTGATGGTCTCCTGGCCCGAGCCCGTGCTGATGGTTTCCGTGACGGTATCAGCTTTCTCCTCCTCCTCCTCGCTGTCCGAGCCCCCCGAGGAGCTGCTGTCCGAGGCCACCAGCGGCGCTTTCCTCGTGACACAGACGTTCCAGACACAGGGAGAGGCAGTGCTGACTGAGGGAAAGAGAAATAACTCACGTTGCAGAACCAAGAAAAGCCCAGAAACAACTCCCCAGGTGCGACCCCAGTTAAGTGCAGTGGCTTAAAATGGAGCGTTTATGGCTACTGTGAATTTTGAGATGATGGTTTCGGGGCAGCTCCCCCACTGGGACAGCACACAATATTATTTTTGCATGTAATAAAAAAACCCCAGCCTCCCAAATCAGTGTTCTCCACCTGCCACCTCATAATAGAAAGAGCAGAGGAGACTGGCCCCAGCTGGAGCACTGGGACCAGTGCTGGGCTCCCCAGTTCCAGAAGAATAGGGCACTGGTGGAGAGGGCAGAGCAAAGGGCTGCCAAGATGGTGAGGGGCCTAGAGCATCTGTGTGCTGAGGAAAGGCTGAGGGACTTGGGTGTGTTTAGTGTGGAGAAGAGCAGAGGGAGGGGGGATGTGCTCAAGGCCTGGCAATCCTTCCAGGGTGGGTGTCAGGAGGATGGGGCCAGGCTTTTCCCAGTGGTGCCCAGGGACAGACCAAGAGGGAACGGGCACCAACTGGAGCAGGGGAAGCTCCATGGGAACACCCTGAGGAGGCCGTTGTTTGGTGTGAGGGTGGCAGAGGCCTGGCAGAGGCTGCCCAGAGAGGTGGTGGAGTCTCCTTCTCTGGAGACATTGCAACCCCCCTGGAGACATTCCTGTGCAACCTGCTGTGGGTGCCCCTGCTCTGGCAGGGGGTTGGCCTGGGTGCTCTCCAGAGGTCCCTGCCAACCCCACATCATTCTGGGGTTCTGTGACTATTTGCTTCCCTTATTGAGTGCTGGTAACTCTGAAGGAGGACTGAGGTGGTCCCTGGGGCCCCTCCCAACCATCACCTGGCTCTGAAAACCCACAGGATAATGGAAGGAGCTGGACTTGCTGAAGTCTCATTGGTTTCCATCCCAGCAGCATGCCTGGCAAGGAAAGGCTCTCCCCAAAGTGGCAAAGAAGCGTTTCAGGCTCAGAAAGTGTTTTTCACCCCAGTGCTGACATCTTGCTCGGGAAGGAAGAGGGAAGAGCCAGACTGGAGCTCACCGACCGGCCGGGCGCAGTTACCAGCACTGTATTTACTCAGCACAGTGACCAGCAGTATAACTGACCCTTGCCTTTTAGTGTCTACAAGTAATTTTATAATCAAGGACACAGTTAAACCAGGACTTCTGAACAGTTTACAAATGAACCATCTCTGTGACATCAACTCTTACCAACTTAAATTTCATCCTTTTCCTGCTGAGTAATATTATCCCACCAAACACTGGGGAATTCTGAGTTATTACTTCAAGAGACTGATCTCTGTACAGAAGAGAGCTCTCAAGCACGACCCTGGAGGGAAGTTCTCCCTGGTAGACTGGGTTCACAACACAAAATTCCAAACAGCGTAAATAATGCATCTCTTTTGTCTTGTAACACTCTCACTTACAGTTCTTGTCCTGACTCTGCTTCGTGTTTCCACCCGAGTCGTTGCTTTCTGTGTCGACGGGAGAGCTGCACCGGGGGCCTGATTCTGAGCTAAAGTGGGGGGAGAAACAGCCTTGAGAACAAAGTACAGATATCTCGGTTCTGCTTCCAAATATCCCCAACAGAAGAAATCATTAGGGCTTTTATCTTCTAAAAAATTCATTGACTTAGGTCATGCTCCTGGCCTAGTGGCAGCGATCATACAGGAAGTATAAAAAGGTGATAAAACACCAGCCTGCACCAGTCGGAAGCACTGGAAGGCAAAGGGGCGCGTGAATCCCCCAGAATATTCAGATAACATTAAAAACTAAAAGGAGTAGCAAGGGGAAGGGAAAGGGAAGAAGATCAGGGTTAATGTAGACCAGAAAATCGTATTTCAAATACTGTTTCATTCAGAAGTTAGTAAGAAATGGCAAGAACGGGTGCCTCTTACCAGCAGAAAGGCTGGAAGTCTGTGAACTTGGCCCACCCCTTCTCCTCCGGCGCGGCGTTCTCCGGAGCCGCCGCGTCCCACACGCTGGAGCCGACGTCCATGGCCACACAGGGTGTGGGGGGCTTGGAGCTCACGGGCTCGAACACCGCCGTCCACCCCGCGCCTGGGGACACCACAGACGGGGAGTCCGTCAGTTCGCATCCCAAAAACATCCCAAAGTGACCCCAGAGCCAGAAAACAGAAAGACCATCCAGGAGGCGGTCTCCAGGAAGCCACCGGTCTCCCAGGTTACAGACCATCAGCTTGAAAATCCCCCTTCTGACAAATATTCACATCATCCGCCAGAGAAACGCAGCCATTAAGAAGAATGACATTAGGAACGTCCTCCTTCTTTGAGCCAGTGATTTTCAGCTGCCCCGTACCTACCTTAGCTCCCCCTCAGAAGCCAAGCGGCATGGCTTTCACCCACTTCAACCATTAGCTGTTTAATTTTGGCAATTATAGGTAAGGAACTGATACATGGATTAAAATGTTTAAGATCACCGAAGTGATCTTGAGCAAAAATAAGAATATAATTTGTTTTTCACAGTCCCTGTCTGCTCCTTACTCATTAGAACGTACCTCTGTTCCTACAAATCCCAATTCTTTAAAAAGCCACTTTCATGCCCTTTTCTCAAGGAAGAGAAGGGATCGCTGCGACATGTCCCGGAGCAGCAGAGATCCACCAAGTCTGCGCTCGCTCAGGAACTGCAGCCAAGTGTGAAGCAAAGTCTCTAGAAGGGAAACTGAGCTGAGCCCCACTACCCCAGGCTGCCACGGCCACTGCGTGTCCTGCTTCTTCCCAACCAGAACTGAACCCCGGGGACCCCACCAGGGAGCTGAGATGGCAATAAACACGCGCTGCGCTCAGGGTCACCAGACAAAGGCACGACCTAGAAAAATAAACCTTTTAAAACTGAAAACGCTCGTGCCAAAGGAGAAATGAGCGTTTGGGAGACCATTTCTGCCCCTTTATTTCAGCTGACTGAGTCTGTTCTGCTGCCAGCGCCGCGTCTCAGGAACTCACACAGCTCTGTTCGCACCCTCATCTGGGAAAACCTCCTCCCTCCGTGCTCTGCCTCAGGCGCTGCAGGAACCGCTTCACAACGCACACACTAAACCCAGAAAGGCAATGAGGCAGAAAAGGCAGATACAGGCAGCGTGGAGATACTTGGCAAGGGTCTGCCTAAATAATACAAGGAGTTAAGATGTCATAATCCTCCACTAATGTTCTGCTCGATGGGAGCCAGTATTGTCACCGCACTTGGCTGTCCCAGCGCAGCCGAAGCATCTCACTGCTGTCTGGGAGACACTGGGCATTTAATTCCCTCAATCTCACCGATATTTCAGAGGCAATACCAAAGGCTCACACTTCTCATCTGACCACGGGGAGTCAGGGAACAGTCAGGGAAACCTGGCAGCATGCACACCGCTGCCCTGCAGAGACCTTGCAGCTCTCATTTCCACAGGGACAGTGCTGCTCTAAACCCTTTACCTTCAGAGGAGTCCGAGTCCTTCTGCTCAGGAACATTATTCTGGTTGTTGTTCGCTGGGGAAGGCGGCGGCTGCTGCTGTTCCGTTTCCTCCTCTTCCTCGGAGTCCACGCTGCCGTCGTGATCTCCGTTCTCAAGATCACTTTTGGACGAACTCTCCGAGGTCTGAGACGCTCCAAATCTGAATTGCAGAACTCAAGAGTCAGAGAAAACCCCCCAGAGCAAGGGTTCAGACCCCACCCGCTGCCTCCCTGCCCCTGGGAGGAAGCACAAACTGCGACGCTGAACGCCTTTTCCTGGGCTCATTTCCCCCAGACGGAACCAGCGCAGACGGGCGACGGCAGAGGCTCCTGGAGGTGCTGCCACCCAAGCCCCCGAGCGCTGCGCTTGTCAAAAGGCATCTGCAGAGCTGGGGTGGGGAAGCTGCTGCAGTGACATATTCGGGGCTGGAGACCTGATGAGAGCAGACAGAGCAGCAGCAAACACGGGCACCGCTGGCCCGGTCCCCATCCCGCGCGGGGCAGACAGCGGGCTCAGCCAGGAGAGGGAAATTAGTGCTGCGGCCTCAGCCGTTTTTCCTGTCTCATCTGATTGTCCTTTCAAGACTGAGAATCACAGAAGTAGCTTTATTTAATAACTGACCACGTCGAAGGGGTGACAAGCTGTGATTTGCAGTGCCAGGGACACACCACGGGGGGTCACTCGTTCCCGTGCAAAAACAGAATCACAGAATCACAGAATCACAGAATTATCCAGGCTGGAAGAGACCCTCGGGATCATCGAGTCCAGCCATCCACCCTACTCTAAAGTTCTCCCCTACACCATATCCCCCAACCCCACATCTAAACAGTTCTTAAACACAGCCAGGGATGGTGACTCAACCACCTCCCTGGGCAGCCTGTTCCAATGCCCCACCACTCTCTCTGCGAAGAAATGTTTCCTAATGTCCAGAACATTGCTTTTCTTAACATTTTGGAAAAGAATATTGTCTACTGCCCTCAGCCTTGCAATTCTATCGACCTCCTCATCTCCAAATGTGAGGAAAAGGAGTAACTTCTAAGTATTTCAAACTAAGAGTGGGGTTTTTAAATATCTTTGATAACGGAGTCAGTAATTAGGCGTTTCCATCACCTTTGCATTCCCTCAAATCGGATCTTTGTTTCACACTCCAGATAAACCCTTGTCTCTTTTTCACTGAATTTCACTGAATTTTTAGAGTTGGAAGGGACCATAGAGATCATCTAGTCCAACTCCCCTGCTAAAGCAGGACCACCCAGAGCTTGTCAGAGCATGTTACTCAGGAGCATCCAGGCGGGGCTTGAAAATCTCCAAATTTTGCAGAAGCAGGACATGTAAAGCACTCTGGTTTATGCCAGCAAGAAGCCTCACAGCACATAAATAGCATTTAACTAAAATGTAAAGTGTTCACAGAATCATAGAATAGTTAAGAGTTGGAAGGGACCTTAAAGATCATCGAGTTCCAACCCCCTGCCCTGGGCAGTGACACCTCCCACCAGCCCAGGTTGCTCCAAGCCCCCTCCAACCTGCCCTTGAACCCCTCCAGGGATGGGGCAGCCACAGCTTCTCTGGCCAACCTGGGCCAGGCTCTCACCACCCTCCCACCAAACAAGTTCTTCCCCACAGCTCAGCTCCATCTCCCCTCTTGCAGGGTCCAACCCTTCCCCCTCCTCCTAGGGCTCCCCCCCTCATCAAAAGTCCCTCCTCAGCTCTCCTAAGGGCTCCCTGCAGATCCTGGAAGGCTGCTATAAGGTCTCCGTGGAGCATTTGCAGCATTTAGGAAAATGAAATTAAAAATTGATCTGTTGTTTTCACCTTACCGTGTTCTTGATTTAACTTGGGTTGCATAGGTAATCTCCTTCTCTTCCCAGATATCTTCCTCCTCCTCGTTGTCATCGAACTGTTGGATGCGTTCGTTGCAGCAGGCTTCGAAGAGGGAAGCGTTGGGCTGAAATGATGACGACAGCTTTGAGACAGCTTTAAAGTGAGGGATCCCCCTAAAAACACCAACCACCTGCCCACGTCAGCGTTCTGGGATCGCTTCATTAAAAGGCTGAGGAAGGGGTGACTTCCAGGTGGTGCACTGGAATCCCATCACACACAAAAACCGTCTAACTCAGGGAAAAACCAAGCTGAGAGAAGCAGAGAAACAGCTCTCGGAGCCGCAGACTGTGCTGGCAGGTTCAAAAAGAAAACCAATTTTCTACATCTACAGAGCACTGCCCAGAGCAGCCAGAAGAGAGAAAAAACCACTCTTTATAGTAATGTTTAAGCGGAAAAGGGAGTATTTTAAGACTAAGGAAACCTACATATCAGTATTGACTAAAATAAGCTTTGGTCAGGAGATGAGCTTGGAATCCCCTCTCGAGCCACTGCCCGGCTTCCTCAGTGAGTGCTGGTTTAGGGCAATAAAACAGAAAAAGCAGACACGGCACAGCACCACTTACACCCATAAGAAACCCAACCCTCTCTATTTGCATCTTCTCCTTGCCTGTGTATGGGAATATTATCAGAGCGAAAATAAGGGCAAGAGATTCACACTGCAGAGAAGAACAGAGAGAGACCCCCCCGTGCCAAGAGTACAACTTCTGAAGAGCCTCAACACTGCATTTATTGCATCCTAAATGCAATGAAAGGAGAGGGGTTCTCTGAGGGTCCACGTAATGTCCCCGTGTTCCTTCACTCAACTCAGCCACGAGTCCAGTTACCAGGTTTTATTTACCCAAACAACATATCAAATCTTTTTGTCTTTCAGCACGACATCAGCCCATTCAAGCATGAACTAACTTGCCAGAACCTGTCGTATTAAATAAATATCCAGAACCAGCCACTTACACTGTCGTCATCCGCGTCTATGTTGAAGTTTATCTCTGCGATCCTGTCGAAGGGAGCACTGCAAGAAGAAGGAGAAGCTTCAGTGATTAATTAAGTAATTAAGCACTTTTGCAGCACAAGACCAGGGGATAAGGAACCACAGAGACACTTTATTGACCACCCAATGCCGCCTGCATTTGTTCCCTCAATATTCAGTTTTGTATGGAGTGCAACCATCTCCTCTCTTTGAGATGAAAGGTTATTTGAGATTTTCATTCTCAGGCCTGATCCAATCCCTGAATGAGCAACGTGTGCTATTATGGTGTCGACGTGGTGCTTTGAGGCCCCATGGCAGCCTGGGCTGTTATTCTGCAACCCTCACGGTTGCACCCATGGAGCATAAAGGCTATCTTCATTTTTTTTCACTGGTCTCTCAGCTGAGCCAAATCTTGTTGAAAAACATCAAATTCATAATTAATTAGGAAGAGAAGGAGCTGCACCTTCTTGGCGGTCTCCCAAAAACTCCACTGGGCTCCTCAGCCCCGAGGAGACAGGACCCAGGGAGGGGAGCGAGTCCCACACGGTGGGGACACATCCAGGGACACCCAGGAGGGGCTGAGCCCTCCTGCGTCAGCATCATCTCAGTAGCTCCGGGGAACCTCTGTGTACTCGCTGCTCAACAGCCCCGATGTGTTGCTAAGACACGTTTGCTGCAAAAATCACAAAATAACCCAATTTCTGCTTTAGGCCCAGGAGTGTCTCTCGTACCAACAGCAGAGGGTGCTACAGGTCAAGAAATGCCAACCTGCTCCAAACTCCAACCTGCTCCAAACTCCAACCTGCTCCAAACGCCAACCTGCTCCAAAAACTCCAACCTGCTCCAAACTCCAACCTGCTCCAAACTCCAACCTGCTCCAAACTCCAACCTGCTCAAAAAACTCCAACCTGCTCCAAACTCCAACCTGCTCCAAACTCCAACCTCCTCCAAACTCCAACCTCCTCCAAACTCCAACCTGCTCCAAACGCCAACCTGCTCCAAACTCCAACCTCCTCAAAACTCCAACCTCCTCAAAACTCCAACCTCCTCAAAACTCCAACCTGCTCCAAACTCCAACCTGCTCAAAAAACTCCAACCTGCTCCAAACTCCAACCTGCTCCAAACTCCAACCTGCTCCAAACTCCAACCTGCTCCAAACTCCAACCTGCTCCAAACTCCAACCTGCTCCAAACTCCAACCTGCTCCAAACTCCAACCTGCTCCAAACTCCAACCTGCTCCAAACTCCAACCTGCTCCAAACTCCAACCTGCTCCAAACTCCAACCTGCTCCAAACTCCAACCTGCTCCAAACTCCAACCTGCTCCAAACTCCAACCTGCTCCAAACTCCAACCTGCTCCAAACTCCAACCTGCTCCAAACTCCAACCTGCTCCAAACTCCAACCTGCTCCAAACTCCAACCTGCTCCAAACTCCAACCTGCTCCAAACTCCAACCTGCTCCTAACTCCAACCTGCTCCTAACTCCAACCTGCTCCAAACTCCAACCTGCTCCTAACTCCAACCTGCTCCAAACTCCAACCTGCTCCAGACTCCAACCTGCTCCAGACTCCAACCTGCTCCTAACTCCAACCTGCTCCTAACTCCAACCTGCTCGCACTGTTTGGGGCCAGGCAGCATTCTGTCACAGTATCTACGCATCTCTGCGTTTCAATAATGTTATTTTCTTGTACAGACAACTGCTCAGTTACTAAAAAACACCGTCACACGCATCACCAGGACGTTCAAACATGATTAATACTTCTTAAAATATTCCAATTCCCATCTGCAACCGTTCACAACTGCTGGAAACCAGTCGACAGGGAGCAGTGTTCCCAGCATATTCAAGACCAGAACAGTTTTATCGCATATTCTTCTTTTCTAATGACAAATACAGAGAAGCCCAGCACGTCTCAGTTGCAGAGTTTGTTCAGTTTCATGTTCCTTTTCAAAACCACCATGAGGTGCCTCCAGCAGCTCCTCACAGGAATTACCTCCTCCCCTCACCAACACACTCACAAATTCGATGTTTGCTGTTAAAAGCGTATTTTACTTTTAAAAAATGTGTAGAACTAAGTAAACCGCATTCTGTTAAACACTCCTTCTAGTCTGGAATTTTTGGGCCTTATTAAAGTTCTGGACATTTACACTCAGAAAAAAAAAAAAAAAGAGGAAAAAGCTGGACTCCAAACTCCTTCTCCATGTCAGAAGAGGGTTCCCAACTCTTTGGCAAACACCTTAATGGAGCTCCTCAGACCCCAGGGACTTCATGACTCTACTTTGGTTCATGCTGCCCAGGGAAGGGGTTGAGGCACCATCCCTGCAAGGATTTAAAAGACGGATTGACATAGTGACATGTTTCTAAAGACATGGGTTAGTGATGGATTTTATGAGGGTTAGGTTGATGGTTGGACTCGATGACCTTAAAGGTCCCTTCCAACCCAGACAATTCTATGGTTCTATGCTTGAAAGCCACTCTGAAGCAACCGAACTGTCTCCACTTTGTCATTTCATTTAAGTTACTTCATGGAGCCCAGCAGTTGCTAAAAATACAGTCTGAGCAGAACCGGCCAAAGACTCCTCATAAATCCGAGGTGGAGCAGGTGGAGTGATGTGGTGTGTCCAGCACTTTGGGGGCTAAATGCTCTCTGTTTCCACCAGGATTCCGGGATTCCAGGATGCTGGAGCTCCCTGCAGAGCAGACCCAGTGCCTGTTGGCCTGTACCAGCCCCAGGATGGCACGTACAGCGGGTACCGCCACACACTCTCCCCCTCACCTTGGCTGACTAACAATTCTTCTGATGGAGACAAAGGCTGCCACGAGACAGAAGTGAATGGGGAAAACCCCAGGAGGAGCAGGAAACACGCTGGGTATCCTCTCTGCCAGTACCTGTACACTAAATGGTTACCATTTCTCAACCATTAGGGACAAGTGGGCTAATTACAGTCCCAGTCATCTCCTGTGCTACAGTTTTTAAGGCGAGAAGATGAGCTGCAGTCCGAAGGAGATTACAGGAGCTCTAGGAAAGCACCACCACTTCTGAAGACTGAATTCAGCAAATTGCATAACATTAAATCCACCTATATCTGCCGCCTTTGAGCTGTCATTTGCTCCTGCCTTATCTACGTTTCCTTATTCCTATGAGAGAAAATGGCTAAATTTTTCCACGGACTTCATCAGAAGACTATTCTTTCTACTCTAATTTCAGTAAGGACTTACTGCCACCAGAGGATATCTGTATAATTGCCTGGAGTTAGCTCTAATGCTTTGCTTTCCGCGCAATTAAATTCATTCTAGAATATGGCTGGATAATAATTGTGTGTTTTATTAAAAATGTCTCTCTCTGAAATGAAGAAGGACTTTTCCTTGGTTCTACAACTGTCTTTGGAGAGCAGAGCTGTACTCCTCTAAAAAGAAAAATCTGTTTTCTCCAAGCCATCTATCGCTCTTCTGTTTGTCCTGAACCGAAGGAGGCACCCAGCGAGGCTCACTTTAAAACCTGAACTAGAAGAAGAAAGATTAGATGCAAAAAAGTATAAACGCTGAAGTTTTATCAACTTACTTGATATTATCATCCTGGTCTGCAAACTCCTCATCGTTAAAGCCAAACTGATCCACGAAGTTGGCTGTCATCTGCTGGATCTGGTACTCAGAGAAGGCCTGAGCAACGGAACCCACATCATTAAGGTGTCCAAAGACATTCAATTAAGATGGCTGAAAAAATGTACTCTAAAAAGCACTAAAATCACAGAAAACTGACAAACTTTGAGAAATCACCTGCTCCAACCCCCTTTCTCAAAGCAGGATCTCAGATTGTTCTCAAACAGGTTTCTGCAAGTCCTAGACAGATGCTTCTCTGATCTGCTCCTCACTTCTTCCACAGAGAGTGAGGAGACTTTCCTGGGAAACCATCTGTTGGCTTCATTATTCCATTAGAACCTTCTATGGGGGCATTTTTCATGTTTGTTTTCCCCTGATGCAAGATGAAATTTACTCTGCTGCAGCTTAAACCCTCCAGGGATGTAAAGAAGGCACCTTTCCCTTCCTCTCAGTGCCTCTTCCTTGTAGGAGGCACATCCTTCCATGTGTGTCCCCACATCATCCTGCCTTCTCTTGACTGAGTGGACCAAATTCTTCCTGCTCTTCTTCCCCATGTCACATTCTGCACCTCTGACCGTTCTCATGACCATCCTCCAGCTCACCTTTTGCTAACACAAACCCCTTTTGAAGTTCACTGCCCCCAGCGGGACACTCACCAGGGAGAATGGGAAAATTCCTCCTCCTCCTGGTCTTTGAGACCATGGCTCCCACCCCTCTGGATCCCACCACGGCGGGGGCTCTCCTCTTTGCCAGCTTGTGCCTTTGGATAACTGCCCAGATCTGCTTCTGGTCACACTCCTGCCCAGTCATCCATGCCTCATTCTCTAGTTATGAAAAGAATCGCTGCTGCCTCCAAACAGCATCTCACACTTGTTCTTAAGCATTGCGGGGTTTGGGGGTTTTTTTTCAGACAATTTCTCCTGTTGGAGGCTAATCCTGATTACGGGCAGGCAGCCAGCTCCAGCTCCAGCTCAATAATTCTAAGAGAAATCTCTGCCATGACTCCCTGCAGGTGACACCAAGTGCCCGTGTTGGGGCTGAGGAGTTCTGCCAGCTCCTGTCAATATTTCTATTCATACTTGCCACAATACACAATAAAAAACAATTATTTTTTTTACAAAGACAACGCATTTCTGCTTTTTTTAATGCACTTTCTAAGTATCAGCTGAGCAAACAAGAGGTAAATATAATGTCAGAGTAGCCTGTTATTTAGACAAAAGAGTAACTTTAAACAATTTCCAGCTCATTTTTACCCTTGACTTGAAGATTTCAGATTAATCCTGTCTTTTTGCTCCCCACAGGTACCTTCCTGCCAAATAGGCAGAAACTTGCATGTTCTGCTAATGCTCTTTATATTCTTAGCAGCAAATAAGGCTGGAAGAACTTGTCTAAATATTTCACCCTGAAAAGCAGCTTCCATATATATGATGGAGCTTTAGCCGAGCACCTCAGATGTTGATGATCCTGAGATATTTGCTAAATGCAAGTGAACCTTTAATTACCTCAATTTCTCCCTAAGGCAGGGCTTTTTGCTGCTCTCGCTGCTACTGTCCACTGCTCTTGCTGCTAACGTAGCGCGGGGAGAACAGGAATCCCAGAGTGATGTGGGGTTGGCAGGGACCTCTGGAGAGCACCCAGGCCAACCCCCTGCCAGAAATATGCAGTGTCTCACAGAAATGTCAGACCATCACGTATCTGGGATGTGCACACAGTCTGAGCCAAATTTATTCCCAATCAGGGTCCAGACTACCTAAGAAAAGATACTGGAAGAGCACAAAAGAGCTGAAGGCTCTGGCTAAGAGGAACATTTCAGAAGCTGGTCTATACTAGGATGGATTGAGGGAGAATCCAAGGAAGAAGCTTCCCAGGAAGAGTGAAGAGCACATTGTCAACTCACCTGTTGGAGAGAAAGTTCATTGGGAAAAGTACTCTCAATGTCTTCGTCCTCACTGGAGGAGTGCAGGTGGTGAGTGCTCACCTGAAAAAAGTACCAAAATAATAAGCCCAAATGAAAGCTAAGAAAGTACAAATACTTTGGTTCCACACATAGAATCAAAGACCCAACTCCTCAGAAGGCACACCTGTCCCAAGGAATACCAGGAACATGGACAGAGTTTCCCAATGCCTATCAGATCTGCTGCAGCTTGAAGAACTATTATGGAGCATGTTTTCTACAAACACTCTGTCCCTGTAAGGCTACTTCATAAAAACAAGCAAAAGAAGGAAAAAACCCAGCAGTATTTATTTATTAATTTTTTTTTAAGTTAAAGAAAGCCCAGCAGATAGCAGGACTTTCCAAAATATGCACAATATCACTGTTCTCACCAAATCCACCGTATTCCTCCTGTTTGTTTCTGTCAGCGTCTCTTCAACAAAGCTCTCCCACCTCCCTCTGCAGTCCTCGGGCAGCTCTGAAACAAGAAGGGCACCACAAAGGTTACCACAGCCCAGGAGAAGGACCAACGCAGGTCCCTCAGCCCCACAGGTCACCTGGAAGTTTCTGGGGAGCCACAAATGAGCTAATTAATGCAAGTGTGCAGTAAGTGCTCTCAAAGTGAATTACACTGTACTCCAGATTTTCTAAAAATGGTAAACTTTGCAGAGAAAAGAAGATTTTTTGTTAGGCCAACCACTGAGGTATACTAGTCTTCACAGAATCACAGAAACTGCTGGGAGTCCAACCCCCAGTCCAACCCCCTGCCAGAGCAGGGGCACCCACAGCAGCTCCCACAGCAACGTCTCCAGGGGGGTTGCAATGTCTCCAGAGAAGGAGACTCCACCACCTCTCTGGGCAGCCTCTGCCAGGCCTCTGCCACCCTCACACCAAACAACGGCCTCCTCATGGTGTTCCCATGGAGCTTCCCCTGCTCCAGTTGGTGCCCGTTCCCTCTTGGCCTGGCCCTGGGCACCACTGGGAAAAGCCTGGCCCCATCCTCCTGACACCCACCCTGGAAGGATTGCCAGGCCTTGAGCACATCCCCCCTCCCTCTGCTCTTCTCCACACTAAACACACCCAAGGCCCTCAGCCTTTCCTCAGCACAGAGATGCTCTAGGCCCCTCACCATCTTGGCAGCCCTTTGCTCTGCCCTCTCCACCACTTCCCTGGCCTTCTGGAACTGGGGAGCCCAGCACTGGTCCCAGTGCTGCAGCTGGGGCCTCCCTAGGGCAGAGCAGAGGGGCAGGATGACCTCCCTCCACCTGCTGGCCACGCTCTTCTTGATGCCCCCCAGGATGCCCTTGGCCTTCTTGGCCACCAGGGCCCATTGCTGGCTCCTGGGCATCCTGGTGTCCCCCAGGACTCCCAGGTCTTTCTCCCCAGAGCTGCTCTCCAGCAGGTCCCCCTCAACCTGTCCTGGTGCAGGGGGTGATTCCTCCCCAGGAATAAGACCTCCCCTGGTCTTAACAACTGTACTTCCCTTGTGGGCTAATGGCACAAAACTTTCTGAAAACCAACATTCACATGACTTAAGGTCTACTTTTTTCTTGCTTTGCATTGATGGTGACTGTGGTGGGCTCACCCCCACCCACCCAGCTGCTCGCTCACTCCACCCCACAGCACGATGGGGAGGGAACTCAAAGCGAGAAAAACTCACGGGTTGAGGTAAAGAAGGTTTAATAACTGGAGAAAAGAGGGGGAAAACCCCAAAGTGAGTGACACAGAGGCACCGCCTCAACACCCCCATCAGCAGACAGATGCTCAGCCACTCTCTGAGTGGGAGCAACTTCGGAAAGATGGTCCCCCCAGTTCCTGCTGTTGAGGACACGACATGGACCAGCCCTTCAGGCAGCCCTGTGTCCCCTCCCAGCCCCTCATCCAGCCCCGTCTGCCCCCCGGGCTGGGGACGGAGTGGGTCCAAGCCTTGGGGCTGGGCAAGAGCTGAGACACCGGTGAGCTGTTTAGTCTCCAAGCCAAAGGACAGCATTGCTCAGCTGCTGGGGGCACATCATGGGCATCCCAGCCAGAGCCAGCGGGGGAAACCAGCAGAGAGACAACTGGGACCTGTGAAACTTTCAGTCTTTACTAAAATACTGATGACTTCTCACTTTTCATGTAGATACGCCGACACACCAGGTGGCTCTATCACCATTTGAGACGTTCGTTAGATGCCAAAAATGGAAACTCAGGCCATAGTTGTGCTCGTTGTTTCCCTTAATAGATGCAGACAGAAAATCTTATATCCTCTCACACAAAAATCTCAGACAGAACCAGTTCTCTAAAAAATAAAGTGCCATGAAGACGTGATGGACAAAGCCTGGCAACATGAGTATCTCCAACAAGCAGAGAGGCAGGGCCTCTGGGATCTCTTACTCTGGTGTCTCCCTTCCTCTCAGATGGGTGTAAGAATAAGGAAGTACAGAGTCACAGAATCACAGAATCTTCATGGTTGGAAAGGACCTCTGAGGTCACCCAGTCCAACCACACACACAAAAGACCCCCACAGTCTCAGGCACTAGAGCATGCCCTGAAGAGCCACGTCTACACGTTTCTTAAACACCTCCAGGGATGGTGACTCCACCACCTCCCTGGGCAGGCTGTTCCAGGGCCTGACCACCCTCTCAGGAAAGTTCATTCTTCCTAAGATCTAATCTAAACCTCCCCTGCCCCAACTTCAGACCATTTCCTCTGGTCCTGTCATTATTCCCTTGGGAGAAGAGGCCAACCCCCACCTCTCTCCACCCTCCTGTCAGGGAGCTGTAGAGGGCAACGAGGTCTCCCCTCAGCCTCCTCTTCTCCAAACTAAACATGCCCAGTTCCCTCAGCCTCTCCTCGTAGGACTTGTTCTCCAGACCCCTCACCAGCTTGGTGGCTCTCCTCTGGACACCTCAATGTCCTTCCTGTAGTGTCCTTCTATGTAGAAATACCCCATATAAAGAGCACCCCAGAATGCTGTAGCTAATATAAATGCACACTTAAATCTGGAGGAAAAGGAGCATTCTTTAGCAGAAAAAGGACACCTTCAGCCTCCGGCTGCAAAAACAAAGTTCCAACAATTTCAATGTAATTGTTTGAAAACAAAGAGCACCCAAATTTGGTCTGGACCTTTTTTTAAGTTATGGGAAATATTTAACTAAGAATGCTTTTCATTATAAAAGGGACTTGCACGAAAAACATGCAATAAAAGTCTTCCCAAAATGTCTGCAAGGATTATTTAATCAAGGAAAACAGTGAAAGGAGCACATACCTTTAATGAACTCACTAATTTGGGTCTGCATGGGGCCCTTCTCCATGTTCTGCACCACGGCGTTGGCTATCCGGGTGAGGTGGCCCATGTTGCCTCGCCTCATTCCACCTTCTGCCCTGAAAAGAGGAAAGGGCCAGTAGCCACACAGCCAGGCAGCACGAACCCCCGGGTCATGACATACCACGACATGGCAAGGGGGTCCCACTGCTGCAACATGGGAGGGCTAGGAGAGAAGACACAGCAAGGATGGGCCCTGCTCCCATGGGCAGGGCACGGGAGGAGATCACCCCCAACAAATGAACCCAGCTTCAGTTCTTCATGTTTTCAGAGAGATCATAGAATCATAGAATGTTTTGGGTGGGAAGGGACCTTTAAAGCCCCTCCAGTGCCACCCCCTGCCCTGGGCAGGGACACCTCCCACCACACCACGTTGCTCCAAGCCCCCTCCAACCTGCCCTTGAACCCCTCCAGGGATGGGGCAGCCACAGCTTCTCTGCCCAACCTGGGCCAGGCTCTCCCCACCCTCCCACCAAACAAGTTCTTCCCCACAGCTCAGCTCCATCTCCCCTCTTGCAGGGTCCAACCCTTCCCCCTCCTCCTAGGGCTCCCCTCCCTCAGCCAGAGTCCCTCCTGGGGTGGGAGTCCCTCACCCAGTTTGAACGCATGTAATTAAATTATATTGAGGAGAATATAATGAAGCATTCAAAAATACAATAAAATAGTTAATGTTGTATGCAATTAATACGCTATGTAATTTCCTGCCAAAGCAAGAAAGAACCATATTGTGTATTTGGGTTGAGATGTTTTATGCATTTTAAAAAAATCCTGTTTTCAAATTATATGCCTATTTGGTGAACTGGCTTTCAACATGCAAATAATCCTAATTCCCAGCCACAGTCTAAATCCAAATCATTTTTAGACACTATAAAATTATGATTGAAAGACTACTTCAAAGCCATATTCTCGCTCTGCGGCCCGAGAAGAAGAAAAACCCCTTACTGGATTTTGTCGTTGGCTTCCCAGGCGTCCAGTATCCTTTGCACAAGGCAGCACTTCTGGAACAGCTGGAGGGGAAAAAAACAGAGAGAGAGAGAGAGATAAAGACCATTTCAGGAGTTTGCCAAAGTCCGACTCACGCCGTAGGAAGCCTGCCCTGAACTGGAGTTACTTCAGCTCATTCCTTCGCTCCTGCTGAACAAGAACTTAAAGTTCAGAACTCTTCTCTCCCAAGAGCTCAAGTTTCCTCTCTCTCAATTCTTTTTCTCAGAGGAGGCAGCAGGGAAAAAGCTCTTTCCCTTTTTTTTCTCAGGGAAAGCAGCGACACCTACACTGGCCTCCAGCTCCGGGGCTTCACAGCAGCAGCAAAGTCTTTTTACAAACCCCACTAAAGGTTTCTATCATGAGGGCCCCAGTGCAGAAGCTAAAATGTAGTCAGCTGGTTGTAGCCCAATTTACTAAAAAAATTAAATATGAATGAATTCACAAGCCCATTAAAGGAGGTGGGTGGTGTGTTTGTTTTGTAATTGGATGCTAAAAACAAATTGACGAAAGCAAATACTTTCATCCAGGACTGAGAGAACCAAGTTCTATCGACCCTTTTGGAATCACTGAATCACACAATCACATGGGAGGGACCTCTGGAGAGCACCCAGTCCAACCCCCTGCCAGAGCAGGGGCACCCACAGCAGCTCCCACAGCAACGTCTCCAGGGGGGTTGCAATGTCTCCAGAGAAGGAGACTCCACCACCTCTCTGGGCAGCCTCTGCCAGGCCTCTGCCACCCTCACACCAAACAACGGCCTCCTCAGGGTGTTCCCATGGAGCTTCCCCTGCTCCAGTTGGTGCCCGTTCCCTCTTGGCCTGGCCCTGGGCACCCCTGGGAAAAGCCTGGCCCCATCCTCCTGACACCCACCCTGGAAGGATTGCCAGGCCTTGAGCACATCCCCCCTCCCTCTGCTCTTCTCCACACTAAACACACCCAAGTCCCTCAGCCTTTCCTCATAAGAGAACGTGCTCCAGGCCCCTCATCACCTTGGTAGCCCTTTGCTGTGCCCTCCTCAGCAGTTCCCGGTCCTTCTTAGAATCACAGAATTGTCTGGGTTGGAAGGGACCTTTAAGATCATCGAGTCCAACCATCAACCTAACTCTGATAAAAACCATCACTAATCTACGTCTCTAAGCACTATGTCAATCCCTCTTTTAAATTCCTCCAGGGATGGTGCCTCAACCCCTTCCCTGGGCAGCCCATTAAGGGCTTAATAACCCTTTAAAATAAACTCCATGCTCCTGACCTGTTCCTCACACCATTTTCTTGTTAATGCACGTTCAGGCTGAATCACTCTGTGTAAAACTCTCTGGTGGCAGGACCAGACTTACGTGAGTGACCATGATGTTCTCCGCAGTGGTTTCTGGAGCCTCCGAGTTCTCTGTGGCCACGTTTCCGTTCAGGACCTCCTCTTTGCTCTCCAGGTCATTCGTAGTCGTTTTTCCCTCTTGCACAGAGTGGGAGAGAATAGCTGCTATGGACAACTCCACTTGGAAATGCAAAAAGTTATTCCACGTGTATTTAAAAAATAAGTCCTGGAACAAAACAAGAAACAAAAACAAATGCACTCTAGATACATCTTCCAGCTCTTAGCAACCGAATGGTGTTAGAACTCTGCCCAAGTAGGTGTTTAACCTGCAATTCCACTAAAATACATTTACTTGTGTCCCACTGTACCCACTTAGAGCTGAAGGTGCTCTCTTTGCCCTGCTGTAACCCAGACTGCCACCAAACACACCGGGAACACTCTCGGACACAGCCAGGGCTCAGAACAGACATACTGAAAAAATAGAGTGTTATCTATTCTGTGGCTGAATTAATCATGAGAAAAATATTAACTAAATAATTTGTAATAATTAGTATATCAATCGAAAAAGGAAGACTAGGGAAAATGTAGGCCCACTGATGAATGAGGTGGGCACCCTGGTGGTGCAAGACAGAGTCACACAATCACATGGGGTTGGCAGGGACCTCTGGAGATCATCCAGTCCAACCCCCTGCCAGAGCAGGTCCACCCAGAGCAGGTTGCACAGAAACTTGTCAAGGTGGGTTTTGAATGTCTCCAGAGAAGGAGACTCCACCACCTCTCTGGGCAGCCTCTGCCAGGGCTCTGCCACCCTCACACCAAACAAGTTCCCCCTCATGTTTAGGTGGAACTTCTTATATTCAAGTTTGTACCCATTTCCTCTTGTCCTGGGCAAGGACAGCGAAGGCAGAGTTACTGAGTGCCTTCTTTGCTTCGGTCTTCACTGCTAAAGCTGTCCCTCCTGAATCCCAGACCCTGGAGACAAGGGGGAGGGTCTGGAGAGAGGAAGATTTTCCCTCTGCAGAGGAGGACTGGGCTAGAGACCACTTGGCCAAACTGGACATCCATAAGTCCATGGGCCATGATGGAACGCACCCGCGAGTGCTGAGAGATCTCGCAGATGTTATTGCTGGGCCACTCTCCATCATCTTTGAAAGGTCATGGAGAACAGGAGAGGTGCCTGAGAACCGGAGGAAGGCCAGTATCACTCCAGTCTTCAACAAGGGCAAGAAGGAGGACCCAGAGAACTAAGGCTGGTTAGTCTCACCTCCGTTCCTGGGAAGGTAATGGAGAGACTTGTTCTGGATGTCATCTCCAAACACACTGAAGTTATTGGGAGTGGTCAACATGGATTTACCAAGGTAGGTCATGCTTGACCAATCTGACAGCCTTCTATGATGTTATAACTGGATGGCTGGATGGAGGGAGAGCAGCAGATGTCATCCACCTTGACTTCAGCAAGGCTTCTGACACTGTCTCCCATAACATCCTCATTGGGAAACCGAGGAAGTGTGGGCTGGATGAGGGGGCAGTGAGGTGGACTGGGAGCTGGCTGGGTGACAGAACTCAGAGGGTTGTGATTAATGGAGCAGGGTCGAGTTGGAGGCCTGTAACCAGCGGTGTCCCCCAGAGGTCAATACTCCGTCCCAGTCTTCTTCCATTTGGAAGTATAAAAATAATTTTCTGAGAGACTGACGGGTTACAGTGGAAGTTTTCAGAACAGGTCCCTGCTCACGGCCACAGGAGCAGCTCCAGAGCCACGAGGGCTGACACACACACACCCCCCAAAAGCCAAGCTCCCGGGGTACGCAGCCTCTTCTACGTACGCACCCCCAATGACTACGACAGCAAACGTGGAGCACGAGGTTCCCTTCAAAACTCTGAGCGACTGCATTTGCGTTACAAAAGCTCCTCTGGGGACGGATGTTCCCACTTTCAGCAGATTAGAAAAAATTAATTAGACCCCGGCACACGTGAGGCAAAGCACCTCGCGCTGAGGAGATGAAAGGGAAAAAGCAAAACTGGTCCCAGTTTAAAGTTATTCCCCCTCTCCCCGTTGAGGGAGTCGCGGTGCGTTACTCACAAGTAATAAATTCATGGTACTGAGTCTGCATAGTTCCTGATTAATACTGGGAGTGTTGGTGTGAAGCAGAGCAGCTATGAGACGAGATCCGTGCAGACGAGCGTTGCCCAGAGGCTCCTCCAGGACACCGATTGTAGTCAGGATCGCCGTTTTCTGTGGGGAACAGGTAACGAGCACCTCAGGGCTGAGCGCTTCCCCGGGGGCACACGCACAACGAGGTGACTAAACACAACTAGGTCACTTCACAAACACTCTGCTGGTGAACCTCAACTACCCTCCCACACAGAGGAGAGTGTCGTGCGACCACTCTGAGGCTTGGGCTTCCAAAAGCGAAGATTAAAATCAAAATATCCACTAATTAAAATCCCTTTCTTTTCACCCCCTCCCCACCTTTACATAAGCCACCAGCCCCAATATTTCTATGCTTGTTGGTTTTACTGGAATACAACAGCTTCCAGAGTTCCTACAGCCTAGTCCCAGAGCAGCTAAATTCACAGAATCACAGAATCTGTGATTCTTATGAAATAAAGAACTTCATAAATTATGAAGTTTAAGAGTGAATTTTTCTTCAAAAGGCTGTTCCAGCACCTGGTGCTGCCAGAAAATACCCCAGAAGCCCACGTAGAAGGAAAGGGAAACCCTGGATAAGGTGAGGAGCCCTTTGCTCCTGGGAAAGGCTGAGATGCTTCACCTTGGGAGGGCTGAGCAGCAGCTGGTGGAAATCCTTTAGCCGGGGTTCGATCCCGTGTAAGATGCTGCTGTTGACAGTGTAAGACCTTTCAAATCCCTGAGTGTACGAGTCCATCAGTCCTTCCACTCTGCCGAGGAGAAAAGCACAGCAGTTAAGAGCGGGCAGAGTCTTACAATGGTCTCCAGTCGTGTGGGACACTTCCTCTTGAAAAATAATTATGAATATGAAAAATAATAATTCCCAGCTACTGAATATATTTACATAAGGACACTGTATTAGCACATCATTTACAAGATGCTATTTACGTAATCAAACCTGCGAGTGAGATGAGTGGGATGACAGGGCTGACAAAAACAAATCTCTGAAGTGCCTCCTGGCTTTTAAAACTTCCCAAACATTTGAAAAGTAATTACATCAGCAAGAGATAACTACAGACACTTGTTAAACACTGCAAACCCTCCCCAAGTGTTCAAAAATATGTCCGTAAATACACTGGGAAGCCCTGAGCAGGCAGGTGGCTGTGCTCAGACGGGCAGGCAGAGGATTACAACTATTACCAGCCCCTTCCACCAGCACAGGGATCACAGAAACACTTCCATTTCAGTAATGAGGTGTAATTCCAGTAACGAGGTGTAATTCCAGCGAGGCAGGAGCCCCCCAGCCCCCAACTCATCACCCTCCAGAGACCCCAGACACGAGGTACAGCAGAACCAGTATCTCAGCTTTTCACTTTTAACTCTGCAGGTGACTTTCTGAGCAGCACCCTGTTTTCCCAGTGCCATCTCCTCCCTCCTCCCCAGGACCTCCTCCGAACCCTCCCTTATCTCCTTCACCCTTCCTTATTTTCTCCTTTTTTAGAAATTTTATCTTTTTTTAGAAATCGAGATTTTCAGCTTCTCCCTTCCTCCCTAAAACCTTCTTTTGCCTTTTCTCTCCTCTATCTCCATAACAAGACACAAAAGGTGGATAAAATTTAAAAAACAAAATTAAAACTACACTATATATACATATATACACATATGCATACATCACCCCACCAATTATGCCCGATGAACCATTCCCTTCCCCACCCCGCACAGGTTCTGCTGGAAGATCTCAGATGTGCAAGAACCAGCAGAGCCCAGGGAAGGGCCCAGTTGCCAACTGGTACAACCACTAAGAACTTCAGCTTTTCTTGTTTTCTACACACCACTTCACTCTAGGGCAAAAAATGTCCTTTTTTGCCCAAGTAAAAGGAGGCTGGAGCTCTTGAAAATGTTCTTGCTAGAGAAGCAAGCGCTGCCTTACCCAGAGCGCCTGGTTTCCAGCAACGTTAGAAGAACCTGTGTTCCGTTCACTATGCAATTTTCAGTCTGTTCTCCATCAAACATGTTCTTCAGGAGCTGCTCCACACATTCCTGCCTGTTGAGGAACACACAAACATTAGCAGTGTAAGAGTTAGAAGCATTTGGCAGTTGCTTTAATCACAAAATATCCACTTCTGGGTCTTCTGGTGAAAAAAAGGCTGCAATTTTTCTCCTATTTTTCTTTATTCTTTTTTTAATTAGCAAGAATAAAGACGTTCTTCTCTGAGAAGGATGGTTCTACACCAGTTTCTGAACTCGCTCACTCAGCACTAAGGCAAGCCCTGGTTAGAGACACCCAGACTCCAAACCAAATTGTTTTTCTCCTTTATCAACAGGCTGTACCTCTTCATTATAAACTGGAAGACAACCGCAGAGTTAACTCAGCCAAATGAATGGATCAAAGCCAAGAGGGAGCTCTGAGCTGACAGCCTAAAATGATCCCTCAGACGGGCAGAAGACAGACACCAAAGGGTAGAAGCTGACCCTTCTCATTTGTCACTGGCAGATGACGACCCAGGACCCAGAAACAGAGACCGACAAACACAAACTATAAATAATAATCCCATTTTCAGTAGTTTTAGCTATTACCTCCTTGAAATGTTTTAATCAGTTCACCATCTCTTCAAGCCTTAAGCCAAGATCAGATGGATTTGGGGGCAGGTAAGGGATCACCCAATGAATCATAGAATCATAGAATGGTTTGGGTTGGAAGGGACCTCAAAGATCATCGAGTTTCAACCCCCCTGCCCTGGGCAGGGACACCTCCCACTAGAGCAGGTTGCTCAAGGCCCCATCCAGCCTGGCCTTGAACCCCTCCAGGGATGGGGCAGCCACAGCTTCCCTGGGCAACCTGTTCCAGTGTCTCACCACCCTCATAATAAAAAATTTCTTCCTGAGATCTAATCTGAACCTTTTTTCTTCCAATTTAAAACCGTTTCCCCTTGTCCTATCATTACACCTCCTGGCAAAGAGTCCCTCCCCAGTGCTGGAGACGCTGGAGTCAAGTTGAATAATGACGCTGGTCCCCTCTAATGTTAAGAATTACTCTGAGACTCAAACACAGCCTTAGAACTGAAGAGGAACTGGCACAAAGGCAACAGCCCACATCCCTCTGCTGTGTGCCGGGCTAAACGAGTCACAGATCCGAGGACCATGAGGTCCAGGCTGGGGCTGTTCCTCATCCACAGGCACCGGGATGCACCAGAGCCCGCTGCCACCTCGGCATTCCCATTCCTCCCCTGAGAATCCCCTGATGCCAACGGGGTTCTCCACCACCCAGGGCTCAGCGAGCGCCTTTCTCCACTGCCTGAGCCACGTGTCCAGCTAAAAACAGAGTTACTCAAGTGTACGGTCTCATTTTTACTATTTTCTAACATTTTAAAAAAAAAATCTCATTTACATCTGTATAAATAAAATATGAGATAAAAATGTAAAGTACATGAATAATGCACAAGATAAAATTATTTTAATAAGTAGCATCTAAATACACTCCATCAGCACAAGAGGCAGGAAAACGAAGTACCAGCTTACTGTAATTAACCCAATTCACTTCTGTTGCACAGAGCCAGCACTTACTGAGAATCTATATTTGATATTTATTCTGTAACCCTGATCACGGCTCTTTTGTGCTGCGCTCCCCGATTGCTAATCCATGATTCAGAGATAAAAAAAGTTATCACAGATCAAAAAAGGTGACCAGCAGTGCTCGGAAAAATCGGCCAAGAAATGTAATGAGATGTGTGACATTCAGCAGAAAGATGAGTTTTGCAAAAAACCAAATATAAAACCAAAATATATTTTGCTTCCAAGCAGCCAAGTGGTACAGTGGTATCCAGAAATGCTTTTTGAGAGCGCAAAAGCGTTTTTATTTCTCTCCTGGAAGTCACAGGTAGCACTTGAAATGTGCACAGAGAGAGACAAGCAGGGAGGGGAGGAACCTAAAGACCTTCTGAGCGATGGACGAGCCCAACTTCAAACTGCAGCTTTGCCTAATTCTTTGTATAATCAGGGAAACTTGCTTAACTTCTCCTGCTGGTGTCACAGCGGCTCTGAGGAAAGCCCAGGGGCAGCCACCTCCTGCCCCACACACAGCAGGGTTCAGCATCCCACCCCAAAACTCCCGAGAAAGTCAAAAATGATGGAAAAAGTCTGAAAGTACCACGTTTTCCATGGGCCACCACCATGACCACCACCTCCATGAAAGGTTCCCAGGTGAAACAACCAGGGAATAGCCTGGTTGTTCAAATCCCTCCTTTTTTTTTTTTTTTTTTTTGTTTTAATCTCATACTGAATCTCCAGTAGATGTTTTTAGGTTTGAAGCAGATCCAGGAAGTGGTAAAGACGCTAACACGAGTCATTTAAAACTACATTAAGGAGCAAAGCAGCAACGCAGAGGGAATAGACTGAACTTGAAAAAAACATCATCTTCTGGTAACACAACTCATAGTTAACATCATTTGGGAAATGGGTCCTAATACAAATTCTCTTTGTGTGTGCAAGTTTCTCATCAATTTTCCCCCTCAGAATCACAGAATGGTTTGGGTGGGAAGGGACCCTAAAGATCATTGAGTTCCAACCCCCTGCCCTGGGCAGAGACACCTCCCACCAGCCCAGGTTTCTCCAAGCCCCCTCCAACCTGGTCTTGAAATTAGCTCTGGATTTAGACAAAAACCAACTTCACATAAAAAAAACTCTCCCAGCTTTGACTGAAGCCCAGGTACACAACCACGGGGTCTGAGGAGATGTGCCCTGCTGGGACACACAGGGCCTCACCACCTTCCACCAGGAGCACCCCTCTTCTCAAATGGATTCAAACACCTGAAACACAGCAAATGCTGCTCTGCCAACTGGTCACTGATACCGTTTAATTAGTAGATTACAACTTTCCAACAACCCAACACCCCCCACAACAGCCTCCAAGTGCAGGAATTCCCTAGATCCCCTCCCCACATCCATTTCAGTGACACACCACCTTCAGTAACTGACACAAGTCCAGGTGCAAACACAACAAAACCCTTGAAAACAGCTTTTCTCCTTTTTCTGGCCAAAGTACCAAGCCTAATAAGACACTAATATCTCTATTTACAAATTCTCCCTGCAAAGTTCATCAATCAGAAGGCAGGAAAGGATGAAACCAATTATGTATCTGCATTGTGGGATGTTTGCTCTAATTAAAGGACCATGCAATGATTCCAAGACACGAGGAGAGATCACGATGGTCCCAGGTGACGAGGCTTTGAGGATAAAGATGCTGACACCAACTCTGATGTCTTAGGGACCACTGGGACAGTGTGGAGAGGGGAAAGATCTGAATAGTCACCATCTGACCACAAAGAGGAGTGACTTGGAATGAGGAAGGAGCGCTCGGGAGGGATCTGAAGCGCGTGGGCTGACTCTGTCAGGGCTCACCCCCATTTGGAGAATAAAAGCAGGGAGATGAATGATTCGGTCACAGGAAGGGGCAGACAATCTCTGGTGAGATGTATGAGCCAGTGTCCCAGCATCGCCTGATCTCTGGGGAACTTCACACAAGTTACAAACTCTTC
The DNA here is from genome assembly GCF_001431845.1 of Calidris pugnax. Classification (NCBI taxonomy): domain Eukaryota; kingdom Metazoa; phylum Chordata; class Aves; order Charadriiformes; family Scolopacidae; genus Calidris; species Calidris pugnax. The sequence continues at coordinate 568,216 of NW_015091670.1, read as the reverse complement.
AACTCTTCAAATGACCCAGGAGCCAAACCAGGGTGTGCCAGAGACAGGGAGTGTGTGAGACCTCGGCAAAGGCTGGGGGGAAGCTGGTGATGCCCCATCCAAAGCAACATCCATGGGGACACGTGTGCTACTGTGGTGAGAAACCCCTGCTCGGCACAGCATTTTCTTCCCTGTTTTGATCAACAGCAACTTGATGATCCGAAGTCCATGGTGCAACATGTTTACTGGCAGGAATAACAGCCGCTGTTTGAGTGAAACTTTGCACCTGAACTCACACTTGGTACCATGAAACACCACCAACACAGGCATTTTAAGATTTGCCTTGGTGGGACTTCCCTCAACTACTGCCACCCCAATTCACCTTCCTCCAAACCAGGTTGCCCAGAGAAGCTGTGGCTGCCCCATCCCTGGAGGGGTTCAAGGGCAGGTTGGAGGGGGCTTGGAGCAACCTGGGCTGGTGGGAGGTGTCCCTGCCCAGGGCAGGGGGTGGCACTGGGGGGGGCTTTAAGCTCCCTTCAAACCAAACCATTCTGTGATTCTACGATACCCTGTGAACGTTTTAACACACTCACTGGTGTTGCCTTGTCCCGAATCAGGGTGTGAACTCTGGGGATCACCAACACCCATCTCCTGCCTTCGGGGAGGGCTACAAAACCCAGAAATCTCTCCAGAAGTGGTGAAATGATGGTACTGAAATTTAAAAGCAACACTGAATGGTTGGCACAAGTGCCCCACCTCGAGTACTGTGTCCAGTTTTGGGCCCCCTACCACAAAAAAGACATTGAGGGGCTGGAACGGGTCCAGAGGAGGGCAACAAAGATGGTGAGGGGTCTGGAGCACAAGTCTCCTGAGGAGAGGCTGAGCGAGCTGGGGTTATTCAGCCTGGAGAAGAGGAGGCTGAGGGGAGACCTTATTGCTCTCTCCAACTCCCTGAAAGGAGGGTGTAGAGAGGTGGGGGTCGGTCTCTTTTCTCAAGTCACAGGCGACAGGATGAGAGGAAATGGCCTCAAGTTGCCCCAGGGGAGGTTCAGGCTGGATATTAGGAAAAATTTTTTCACTGAAAGGGTTCTCAGGCATTGGAATGGGCTGCCCAGGGAGGTGGTTGAGGCACCATCCCTGGAGGTGTTCAAAAGCCGGGTTGATGTAGTGCTGGGAGGTCTGGTTTAGTGATGATGCTCCTTGTTTGTTGTGTGGGTGTCTATTTTTGTCAGTTGGGTTGACGGTTGGACAAGATGATCTTTAAGGTCCCTTCCAACCTAGAAGATTCTGTGATTCTGAGTTAAGCGAAAGCTTAAGACCACTCATTGCAGTTTGTGTCCCCAGGGAGCCATCAGCAGTGACAACATCAGCAGCAATTGGCTTCGCAAGAGTCCTCTGGGCAGTACTTACGATTCCAGTGCTGTGAGAAGTGGATCAGGCTCAGGTATGTCCTGGAGTTGATTGCTCTGGTCTCTGCTCAACCTGATGATATCACACAGGGTCTGGGAAGCGTTTGATTGCCTCTGGAAACAAGGACACAGGGAAGGTTTCAGTGCTAAGGGCTAACGGGTTTCAGTGCTAACGGGGATGCAAGAAACTGAATAAATCCATTTTTCAGAACAAGCTCTGCCACGCTCTAGATTATTCATCTGCGAACTACTAACAGATTTTAGAATCAAAGAGGAGGTCTTCCCGAACCTAACAATTACACGCAGTTCAAGATTTCAGAAAGTGAGGATTCTTTTTTTATCTTCCTGCCCAAGTGTGTTAACTTGCACATTTCCAATACATTCCAATTTCCAAGCATTTCATTCCTTCTTCTCACTACTCGGGAGGTCTTTCTGCATGAAGAAAAATAAATGGCTTGATAAAACCCTTTACAATTTAATTACTATGTATTAAAAAGCTCTAAAGTACTGTTTTGATAACTTAATCATCTCACTCTGGCTATCAGTCAAAGCCTCTCTGTGTGTAAGGTCTCACCCTGGAGTTTAGCTTTCACCCATCAGCCAGCATGGCTGAGGGCACACAAATCAGCATCTTACTGCCCAGTTTTTCCTCTCAGAAGGGGCAATTTTTGCTGTGATGGGATGGGGGAATCACACTGTTGGCATTAACACCTCATCAAAGGAATCCTTCCCGTTGGCTTTGGCTGCTGGTGCTGGCAGGACCCCGTTAACCAGGGTCCCCAGCCCCATCCCAGCTGAAGCTGGGAATCAGTGTCCCTCAGCACTGGGGAGGGCAGTCAGCACCCAAATGGGAAATAACAGTGTAGGAAACTCAAATCCAGACCTACAGCTCCTGGCTCGGGTGTTTTGTAAAAATCATTGAAAGGAGGGGAAAAAAAAAAAAAAAAAAAAAAAAGAGAAAAACAAAATATAATTTAATACTCAGCAAGTCTTTCTCATGGGCTCACAGAACTGCATCTTGTAGATTTTCTAATGGAATACCTACTTACTTACAGTCTAAAAAGAATTGAAAGTTACAGTAATTAATTTTAAAAGTTTTTCAACAGCCTGTTTCAAATAGCAGGTTCCTACTTAAAACCAAATTAGTTACCACTGGCTGTAACTACTGAGACAAACTGATGCAGCAGCAGAACGAACTAAGAAATTGGCAGTAAAACAAGCCAAAATACAGGAAAACATTTCAGTATTGAGCTTGGATGGACATCCTGTCCTCTGGTTGCCAGATTATCTCCTTCCAGAAGTCACCTGGGCACTATGGAAGAGAGGAGAGGTTCCTCTGGACCTTACAGGACCCACTGCCCACAAAGACCAAACTCAGTCCCATCGTACTCACGTCCTCGTCTTGGCTTGAATGGATGAGCTCCACGAGTCTCTGGATAATCTTTGCTTCATTAAGCCACTGGAAGGAAAGAAGGGGAAAAGAAAGTCCTTGTTTGGTATCAGAGAATTCAAAACAAGAGGATTTTGGCAAAGATTTGCATAGCCCAGGCTCTTCAAGAAGGGAAAGCCCTTTCCTTCTGACTCCTAATCAAAGCCCCGGGCGATTTGCAAACTCCCCCCAGCACAGAGAGATGCAGTTTAATCTGCACCAGGACATACAGGACAGGGAGGGTGTGGAGTCCCCTTCCTTGGAGATTTTCAAGACCCGCCTGGATGCTCCTGAGTAACATGCTCTAGCTCTGGGCAATCCTGCTTCAGCAGGGGAGTTGGACTAGATGATCTCTATGGTCCCTTCCAACTCTAAAATTCAGTAAAATTCAGTGAAATTCAGTGAAATACACCCTGCCCACGGAACCACGACTCCAAATGCCTCTGGAAAACGTGGAATAGATCAGCCATAAACACCACCCCACCTGGAGCAGCATCAGCATAATTACCCACATGTTTTTCTCCCTCCATTTCCTCTTCTTATGCTCTCACCCCTGTTTACACCGAGTGGTTTCTCAGCCTTTGAGGTGACACAAGGAGGCTGTTGTCGCACCCCGTCCCCGCGCTCGACGCCGACTCCAGACGACTTCCTTTTCCTAGCGCTCGCTATCGCTTCATCTCCCTTCCCTGACCGCATGCAAACCAAGGACATCATCTGCAAATCACCCCCCCGGGGCCCTCCCCTCCGGCTCCATCCGCAAGCTCAGCTTCTCACTTCCACCCAACCCCATCCACCCCCATCCCTACCCCCTCCAGCTCAGCCCAACGGCTCCACCTCTAACATCAATCACGCTCATCAGTCAAATCAGGCCAACCAGTGCAGCCCCGGCTGCTTTTGAAAGGACTGACCAAAACCTTAATTACAAGGAAAAAGACTTTGGAGGTTCCAGCAATGATCCTGCCATCTCCCATCGCTCCCCAGATGAGTCATGGAGAAAATGAGCAGCCTCCTGCCTCCCACCTCCCTGTAAGAAGGATCCATGAGCATCTTCCCCCCAAATGCTCATCTTTGTCTTATCTATTCCATGAATTGAACTCTAACCCTTACACAGACCCTTCACCAGCCTTGCTCTAATGACCTTCCTACAGACCTCCCGCCCTCTGCGACTCCGTGCTGAGCATGATGTGTGTCTGACTTCAAAACTCCAGATCACCATTTTTAGGGACTTCTCCCATGAATAACGCTGCCGTTTTCCTACTAAGTCTGAAGCGTCTGGCTCTGTCTCCTTTCTGATGTCCTTTATTAGTGCAAAAATACTACAGTTGTCCAAAATCCTACCCCAAAATTCCTACAGCTGGGAAACCAAGTGCCATGTCTTTCAAGACCATGTTTTAAGATCCGGATTCTCTAATTTCTTCTTCCTGACATCCAGTTTACCCAAAAGTTCAAAAAAACTGGGCTCCCAGGACATCTTTCCTCCCCAGTCTCTCTACCAGCCCATCTCTCCAGATTCTTCCACTGGTTTCTAGTTTCCCAGCATCAAAATTAAACTCCTGGACCTTCTTCTCCTGACCATCACAGCAGAGTTGATCCTTGCTCTGTCCTAACACACTGCCCTCTTCATTCCACCCACAAAGCAAGTGTCTGTTCCCTCTTGGATGATTTATTCTATGACCATCTTTTCTCATCATAGAATCACAGAATGGTTCGGGTTGGAAGGGACCCTAAAGCCCATCCAGTGTAATGCCCATCCATTCTGTCCCAGTGGCCTCCCCCAAGCCCCACACCGGGCCTGATTAATTAAAAATGGGAGTTAAACAGTAAGGAAGGAGAAGGTTTGCTCTTTTTGCCTGGGCTGCCAGGATAGAGGGGCCTGGGGGGAGCTGGTGGCCACAGGGAGAAGCACTGAAGGGACAGAAGCATGATCATTCACTGAACTGGGGGACACACGAAATGGAATGAAAAAGGAAAAAAACAGCCAACTGCAATAATCTGTTAAAATCAGAAGAGCGATACCAAGACGTGGTGAATGAAGAAGCGCATGGACAAACATGGAAGAGACTCATTCCTCCGGCATGAGGCTGCTCTTGAAGAGATGGACATTCACAAGAGAAGGAATATTCTGTGACCGACTCCTCAAACGGTGGCCCCTGCAGGACTCACCCACCTGGGCTGAAGCAGGACACCCTGCCCAGAGTCACACCTGAACCACAGCCTCTGCCCACGGGGACCTCGGCAGCGTGTTCCTCTCACTGGGAGTGACACACGTGTAAGGAACTCACAGCCAGAGAACCTGCACATGCGTGCAACTCGGATTATTAAATCACAGAATTGTCCAGGTTGGAAGGGACCTTTCAGATCATGGAGTCCAACCATGGACCCCGCACTGCCCAAACCCCCACTGACCCATGTCCCTCAGCACCACGTCTGCCCGGCTTTGAAATCCCTCCAGGGATGGGGACTCCACCACTGCCCTGGGCAGCCTCTGCCAAGGCTTCACAACCCTTTCAGGGAAGACATTTTCCCCAATCTCCATCCTAAACCTCCCCTGGGGCAACTTGAGGCCGTTTCCTCTTGTCCCAGGGCCTGTTCCTTGGGAGAAGAGACCGACCCCCCCTGGCTGCCCCCTCCTTTCAGGGAGTTGGAGAGAGCAAGAAGGTCTCCCCTCAGCCTCCTTTTCTCCAGGCTGAACACCCCCAGCTCCCTCAGAAGTTCTCCAGACCCTTCTCCTTGGTCTCCAGCCCCCTCCTCAGCTCCGCTGCCCTTCTCTGGACCCGCTCCAGCACCTCAAGGTCTTTCCTGTCATGAGGGGCACAAAACTGGACCCAGCCCTCGAGGTGGGGCCTCACCAGTGCACAGTCCAGGGGAACGGTCACTGCCCCAGTCTGCTGTCCACACTGGTCCTGACACAGGCCAGGATGCTGTTGGGTTCTTGGCCACCTGGGCACACTGCTGGCTCATGTTTAGTCACTGTCAACCAACACCCCCAGGCCCTTTTCCAGCCCCTCTCCCCCCAGCCTGGAGTGTCCATGGGGTTGGGATGACCCAAGAGCAGGACCTGGCACTTGGCCTTGGTGAACCTTACACCATTGGCCTCGACCCATCCATCCATCCCTGTCCAGATCCCTCTGCAGAGTCCTCCTGCCCTCCAGCAGATCAACATCCCACCCAACTTGGTGTCCTCTGCAAACTGACTGAGGGTGCACTCCATCCCCAATCCTATTCCCAGGAAAAAGAGGACAGGAGGACGTGGGGCTGCCAAGAGGGAGGCAGTTGATGCAGGAGCTCTTTGCTGTCTCCAAACGATCAGGGAGCGTTGGGCTTGTGCCCAACTGCTGCTGGGGAGCACCTGCACCACGTACGCTCAGGCACCCACAACCAGTGGGACATGGCAAACTGGTCCAGGCAAACCGGGACTCGGTGGTTAATGAGGGTGTGGAGGTGCTGCCCGGGGCTGCATGGGACTGCAGAACACTGCAACCGTGGTGGGGACATGCAAGAAGGCATGGTCCCCACCACCAGCTGGGGCAACTAAATCTGGCACCCAGGAGGCCTCAACCCAACTGGAGCTCCTGGGAAAAGGCATGGTCAACTGCAACCCAGGCTGCTGGGAGTGCCTTGCTGGAGATACGTCCCTCACGAGTGCCTTGCTGGAGATGATATCCCTCACCCACAGCAGATGCACTGTCATCAAGGCACTGTGCTGCCAGGGGATGGCAGTCATGGGTGGAGGTGAAAAAGGAAATGCAGTATTATAGAATCATAGAATAGTTTGGGTTGAAGGGACCTTAAAGCCCCCCCAGTGCCACCCCCTGCCCTGGGCAGGGACACCTCCCACCACACCAGGTTGCTCCAAGCCCCCTCCAACCTGCCCTTGAACCCCTCCAGGGATGGGGCAGCCACAGCTTCTCTGCCCAACCTGGGCCAGGCTCTCACCCCCCTCCCACCAAACAAGTTCTTCCCCACAGCTCAGCTCCATCTCCCCTCTTGCAGGGTCCAACCCTTCCCCCTCCTCCTAGGGCTCCCCTCCCTCATCCAGAGTCCCTCCCCAGCTTTCCTGGAGCCCCCCCCTTGAGGGACTGGAAGGGGCTCCAAGGGCTCTGGGGCCTTCTCTTCTCCCGGCTGAACCCCCCCCGCTCTCTCAGCCCCCCCTCCCAGCAGAGGGGCTCCAGCCCTCCCAGCGTTATTAGATTCTGGATGAACAGAATTCCAGCAGGGTTTTTCTGCAGAGACAATGGAAATGGTCAGCATTTCCTGGACCCTAATTTTGCACGGAAGAAGGAACAGCCAGGGCCTACAGAGGAATTAGAGGACAGAGAGTCCCAGGTCAGGAGTGGCTGGGAGCTGGTAACACAGGAAAAGCTTTCTCCACCAGGAGATGTGGACCCACAGAACAGGCAGGATGGCTTGGTGGTAACAGGTGAGGAGGAACAGGTTTCTTCATGGGAGCCATCAGAGCCACCTGAGCCCAACCCTCACCAACGGAAGAGGAAGCCACAGATGAGGGTGGCCGGAGACTCCCTTCCCAGAACCAGGCACCAGCTGGATTTGCTGTTTGTCCACAGAACGCTGCTCGCCAGCAGCTCAGGCTCCTCCAGGTCATGGGGACACCACCGAGGCTCATCCAGCCCCTGGACCATCACTCTCCTCCTGACACCATGAGTGCAACTGATGCCACTGCCACGGGACATCTCATATGCACCACGGCCCTGCTATGGTGAAGCCCTGGATCAGTCCCTGCGCTGATGGACACGTCCTTTGCCAGGTTCAACTCTGGCTGAGCTTCAGCTTTCCTGACAACATCCATCCCTGCTCCACCATCTCTCACCACCTCACTGGGTGCTCCATCCCTGCTCCTCCATCTCTCACCACCTCTCACTGGTTGCTCCATCCCTGCTCCACCATCTCTCACCACCTCACTGGGTGCTCCATCCCTGCTCCTCCATCTCTCACCACCTCTCACTTGAGGGTGATCAAACACTGGAAGAGGGTCCAGACAGGTCTCCAAGTCTGGAGATACTTAAAGCCCTGGATAAGGCTTTGGGCAATCTCCTTAATGGACCTGCTCAAAGGGCAGTTGGACTTTCTTGGGGCCCTTCCAACCTGCTTTATGTAAGGAAAGAGGTCTCACAGAGTCAATGCTCAGGGGAGTTGGACTAGATGATCTCTATGGTCCCTTCCAACTCTAAAATTCAGTGAAATTAGGACTTCAACAACACTTAGATTTCTTAAACCTGCTGAAAATACACCTAGTAACAGCGTGACTCTGGCTTGGATTTTCCTAATCAGCCACAGTAAAGTTTGTGCTTCAACCTCAACCATTCTATGATTAGCACCGGCTGGAGAGCTGGGCAGAGGAACCTGACCAAGCAAAAAACCAAACCAAGCAAAAGCCAACTGAAGAAATTGAGCTGTCTGAAAACAATCCTGGCAGAAAATACAACCAGAGGAGAGGTGTTTCCAGTTGGATCAGTTCCCCAGTCCGTGTCACCTTACAACCACACGGATGCTTCAGCTGGAGAAGATCCAGAAGGAGCTGGAAGAAGAAGGTGCCAGCAGGATGGCCTCTGTCTGTGGCAATGCCAACTTATGGCCCTCGGGGAACTGCTGGCCCGGCTTCACGTGGCACTGGGAGCAAGAGCCTCCACCCCAGCTAACACTGTCTGAGCAAGGGGTACATGGGCCAACTTCAACCACAGCCTTTAGAAGGTCCATTGGGCAGAAAGCAGAGCAGAGAAGGGAACCAGGAGCACTGCCCCGCTATCCCAGCGTCTCCAAAAGGGAAGGCCACAGAATTCCACTCTTGTGCAATTCTCAAGGAGTCTCCGACGTTCCGGGCCCAGTGACAACGTGGACACCAAACCCCTCAGGAGAGGTGCTGTGGGACTTGTTATACAGAATATGACTTCGTTTAGCTTCATCCTCATAAATCTGAGGCTGTGAAACACCACCTTCCCAGACAGCAAGACACACGGAATGACCCAATGATCCCAGAGGGATTTTGCCAGCACAGCAATGTCCAGTGGTAAAATGGCTTTTTCACGCCCCAAAGTGATGTGACCTCCACGGCCGCACCTTCCAGTGAAAAAATGCTGCTTCCTAAACTTTACTTGCACGACAAAGTTTTTAGCTGTTGCTAAGTGACACAAGCACAAGGTAGAAGGCATTTTGTTGTTCAGACGACATTCATATTCTGCTTGGGAAGTAGCTGGAGCGTGGCCTGGAGACCCTGATGTAATGTCAGGCCTCCTCAGATACCATCCCATAGCAGAGCACCAGTACTAGGGAAACCTTAAAATACCAAGTTTAATTGCTGGAACAAATTCCAGTTTAACTGGAAACTGTCCAATGGCAGATGACAACACACAGGGGCTTATGCTGTCACGCATACATAGGAAGTTAATTAATAGCACACAAATGAAGCTCAGCTCAGACCCAGGTCAGGAGACAGCCGGACACCGCTCTGCTGTTCTGTAAGGGTTGCCATGGCCTCATGGTTACCATCAATACACCCCGTGATGGACCACCTTTCCACATCCACATTATGGTGGAACATAAGAGGTTCCACTCAAATATGAGGAGAAACTTCTTCACGGTGAGGGTGACAGAGCCCTGGAACAGGCTGCCCACAGGGAGGGTGTGGAGTCCCCTTCCTTGGAGATTTTCAAGACCCGCCTGGATACTCCTGAGTAACATGCTCTGACAAGCTCTAGGCAATCCTGCTTCAGCAGGGGAGTTGGACTAGATGATCTCTATGGTCCCTTCCCACTCTAAAATTCAGTGAAATTCAGTGAAATTCAGTGAAATCCCCGCAGTCAGAAGGGGGAGAAGAGTGGGTAAGGAGACCTGGACAAGCTGGAGAGCTGGGCAGAGAGGAACCTGATGAAATTCTTCAAGGGCAGGTGTTGGGTGCTACCCGTGGGGAGAAATAACCCCCTGCACCAGGCCAAGAGGGAACGGGCACCAACTGGAGCAGGGGAAGCTCCATGGGAACACCATGAGGAGGCCGTTGTTTGGTGTGAGGGTGGCAGAGGCCTGGCAGAGGCTGCCCAGAGAGGTGGTGGAGTCTCCTTCTCTGGAGACATTACAACCCCCCTGGAGACGTTGCTGTGGGAGCTGCTGTGGGTGCCCCTGCTCTGGCCGGGGGTTGGCCTGGGTGCTCTCCAGAGGTCCCTGCCAACCCCACATCACTCTGGGATTCTGTGATCTATCCCGGGTCTCTGCAAAGGCTGTGAAACACACAAATCCTGCTGTGGGCTCCAGTGACCCCAGCAGAGCTCTCCGTACCACACACTGCTCTCTGCCTCACTGACAAAGAGCTCAAATAGGGTTTTTCCCTCCGATCCCACACATCTGCCCACTGAAGGGGGCTGAGGCAGCCTCACCCACACCAGGCTACGAGGGGAGAAAAACTCGTCCTACCTGTAAAGCAAAGCGTCCCAACGGGCTATTCTCTAAGGCTGGCTATTAAAGAGGAGGGGGAAGGAGGAGGCAGGAGATAGCATCTCCAAAAGTCACAAACATGGCGAGGAACTAAACAAATTACTGTCCCAAATGATCAGGCTGAAATTCCGAACACCGGGAAAGCTTACAAATGTCCTTTTTGTCGAAGCTCAACAGCAAAACCAGTAGGAGTAAACAGTGGTTGCTACATGGAAAAATGAGTTGAAAAGCCTTCCCTGCCAGGGATGGGCACAGTGCTCTGCCGGGCGAGCCACAAACGGGCTGGAGGACCCACAGCAACCCCCCTGCAGGCTCCAGCACTCCCAAAAATAGTTGTCAGAAGAGTGGATCCACTCTCGCAATAAATGACAAAAAAAGAATACTATTTCTTTAAGACACAAACCAACCCAACCCCCTCCTTCCCCATCTTGTAAAGCAAGCAAGCAAGCAGCAGATTCTCACATTCAGCACTTCCTGCCGTAGCGTGGCGGGCTCCACGCAGCTGATCAGCCGGAGCAGGAGGTCCATCATCGCTGACGTATCTATGTGCTTTAGCACCAGGCTAATAAATTTCTCTTTTTTCCTTAAAAACGCAATCACCTGAAAACAAAAGCATCATCATGAATTGCTGGAACACCCCCCCCCGACAGGGCACACAGAGCTTCACCTTCTGGTCTCAACCAGCCCGTTTTGGTGTTAATTCGGCTGAGAAAACCTCCAGAGAACGAGAGAGTAACGTTCCCGTTTCAAGGCAATACTCAAATCTTTTTAGCTATTTTTCCCTTCCTCTGTGCCACAAAGAAACCCAAACCCCAGAAATAAGAGCGTTGAGAAGCTGGTGAAGCTGGAGAATTTTTCACTCCACTACAGCTCTCTGACAGCCTTATTTACAAAATGGATTTTGAATTGGAAGACGTGTATTCCTAAACCACCGCTCAGCTGGTGTTCCCAGCACCCATTACAGCAGGAGACCGAGGTGCTGTTTGTGCCACCAGATGATTCGGGGTGAGGACCAAAGGGCAGTACAAAAACTAAAGCTCTGGCTGTGGCAGAGGGACATCCCAGCTACGGCAGGTCTGAACCCGAAACCCCACGGAGGTGTCCAAACCAGCCGGCACCTCCTCCAACTGAGGGAGCCCCAAGAATTTTTCGGAGCCTACATTTCAATTTCAACCTTAAAAGAGCTCTTTTTGAGCTCTAGGAATACAGCAGGAGGAGGAGGGCAGTGATGCTGCTGCCACTCAACAGGAGGATCGCGCGCTCGTTCGTGCTTACGCGTCAGGACGACTCTAATCACTACCTGTTCCGTTTTTCTTGCAATGAGATTCCCAATTGTCTTACTGAAGAAACTGGCAAGCAAAGGGTTGAGGGGGGGCTCGTGATCCAAGAAGTCGTAGAGGATGTTGAGCAGGGTCTCGTCCCCTCCCAGCTTGTCGTTGATCTGCGGCACGTCGGAGGTGAGCAGCTCGCAGGCGGTGTTGGGGTACCTGCGGGGACAGAACCGCAGCGACTGAGGGTGAAATGAAAACTCTCAAGAAAATCCGCCCTCATTAAGATTCTAACGAGCAGAAGGATCGTCCTTCCTGGAGGCTGAATCATGGGAGAGACAAGGGGCACCCCGTTAGAGGCACGCTGTGTCCTGCAGCACATCACGTGGGTTTTTCACCGGGGAATTGTGCACCTCGCCTGCCTGCAAACTGCAGCTAATTCCCATTATTAACAGTGGGGCTTAATCAGCCCCAACACACTTACAGCCTCTTCAAATCCTTTCACATAAATCTAGTTGCACAACTAAAATTAAGCCCCCGAAAACTGGAGGCTGATTTGAAGAATGCATATTTTAACACATTTCTGAAAAATTATTCACTCCATTGCTGCGGCTCGATTAAAAATGTTTTTATTGTTTTTAAATCCAGGACTAGAATTTAGAGACAGAGCATCAGATCTAACACCCAACTCCTAAGAAATGAGCACGCACTCTGTACAAGAGCAGGCAATTCATAGCCAACCTTCTGAGTTTCACTTTTTCAGTCATGCCTACAATATACTGTAAAATTAACTTGTTTTTCAGAACAATGTTAATCTCAGAGAGTTAAAAAAGGGCTAGCTAAGAGGTAAAATTACTGAACAGGAATTGGTTCTGTTTTACCTCAAACCAAGCCACTGGTTTAGATAATTTTGCTCACTTAAATCAGAATAGGGGATTATATCTGACAGCTAATGAAATCCTTTATTTTCCTTTCTTGCTCTTCCAGGTGGTGCTTTTAGAAACCCGGCACATTAATGCTCAGAAAAGGCAGTAACGTGTTTATAATTAATATTATGTTTATAACTCAAATACCAAAGCACATATGTACAAAACAATACAGACAAAACAAGTCAATACACACAAAAAAATTGCTTTTTGGGGACTGTTGGGTTTGTGAAGACCGGGTTTGCCTGTGCCCCACTCCCAGCAGGGCCCTGCCAGCCCCGACTCCCCCTCTGTTTCCCAAACCGTGGAGGGGCTGAGCAGGGCACGGGGCCTCCCATCCACACACACCACAACACTGACACTCATCTCGCTATTCTTGAATTTTTTAAAACCTGATTTCAGCGTTTCAATATCAGGTTAGTGTCCAAATTCCATATTCCAGCTACTGTCCATGGATAAAAAGGGCTTAAAAGAACTCCCTTTGACAAAGCCCTCGGCACCATAGAGTCACAGAATCCCAGAATGATGTGGGAATGATGGACCAGGGGAAGTAACATCTCACCATGAGGAGGCCGTTGTTTGGTGTGAGGGTGGCAGAGGCCGGGCAGAGGCTGCCCAGAGAGGTGCTGGAGTCACAGAATCAAAGAATCCTCCAGGTTGGAAGGGACCTTAAAGATCATCTTGTCCAACTGTCAACCTAACTGACAAAAATAGACACCCACACAACAAACAAGAAGCATCACCATCACTAAACCAGACCTCCCAGCACTACATCAACCTGGCTTTTGAACTTCCTCTTCTCTTGAAGAGGAAGTTGCTCTTGAACCTCTTCTCTCCTTCTCTGGAGACATTGCAACCCCCCTGGAGACGCTCCTGTGGGACCTGCTGTGGGTGCCCCTGCTCTGGGCCTGGGTGCTCTCCAGAGGTCCCTGCCAACCCCACATCATTCTGGGATTCTGGGATTCTCTGAACTGCCAGGACCATCGTGAGGACCAGACGTGGGAAAGGATGCTCTTTGGGTTGATCGCAGTGGCTGTTTTTGGTGTGTACACCCCTTCTGTGATACACCCACAGCTCTCTCCACTTGCCCATCCTTCCTGGGGGTTTGCCTGAGCTGTACCAGGAGCTCTGGGCACGTGGCTTCCATCCCAGTGCCATGGCTCAGCCGGCAGGATGCTCTGCTGGCCCTCGGCTCCCTCCCATTCACAGCTCCAGCTGGAGCTTCCGTTAGTCGTTACGCCCCCAAGGGCATCCCGCTGTGCCCACCTTTCCCCTCTCATTGTCACTACACTCATCAGATAGAATTTTTATTTTGGAAGAAATTCCACACCTTGACCTTCACAGTTTAGGCCTCACTTTACCCATCACAGTTTCATTTGGTTCTTAACAAGGAAGATACTTCTTGTCCCGAAGGTGTGAAGACAAGTGCAAAGGGCAGCAGGAACTTCTCCAGCACCTACACTGAGCTGCTGCCTGGAGAGCTTGCACTTTCCATCATGAATGTTAAGTTTTCCCCATTTATTGAGCATTTCCACCAGGGCTCTGGCACCTTCCCCGGGATGTAAAAGCCAACTTGAAGCCCGTCAAGATGCGCATGCAACTTGGGCCATCAATCACCACACAAAGGCTGTGTTTGCTCACACACTGCCCGCCCATGTAGCATCACAGGATCTTTTTACCTTTTAACTCACAGAACTGATTTTGTGTTATCAGCTTCCTACATTTATAACTCAGCTCCCCTCTTATCTCACGTGTGAACACATCCAACAGCCCAGGACCCAGCAGTGCAGAGCCAGGAAGCTGGAACTGGCCATTCTTCCCTCATCTCTATTTCTTATCATAGAATCGTCTAGGTTGGAAGGGACCTTAAAGATCATCTAGTCCAACCATCAACCTAACTGACAAAAAAATAAATAAGAAATAAGCAATAAGAAAAAAAACCATAATTTTGAGGACCATGTCAACCCGTCTTTTGAACACCTCCAGGGATGGTGCCTCAACCACTTCCCTGGGCAGCCCATTCCAACGCTGGATCATTGAACAGCAATTAATTGATGAAAGAACCCTTCCCCGTTACCCCACGAGAGCTTCTTTTCAATGGCCTTTGCACAGATTTACTGGCTCACAGACCCTTCTTAAGAACCACTGCCCTTCCATCCCACTGGTTTTAAGGCTGACCGGGTGAGAAATTTCATATCTGGGCTCCTCTAAATCACTGGGGTGAAGACCGGCTGCTCTTAACAATTATTCTACTGATTTTGTTCCTCAGATGCTCCAGTTTGAACTGGAATTGGTTCCTCAGACTACTGCCCTGTAAAGAAAGACACCGCTTGGAAGTCTCTGAAGTGAGCACCAACACAGATGGTTTAATTAGATTTTCTGCTATGGTCCTATCTTCCTTTTTATACCTGGATCATGCACCCACCCTACACCTTCTGGGAGAGCTCTCCTGATTTTGATGGGTTTAGAGTATGAGTGAGTTTGTCTTTAGCAAACTGCTTCTCAAACCCCCTGTGTCCAGCCCCAGAGATTACCTACCCACCTTTTTCCATACCTGGACACAACTTCCCTTCTGTGAGGATGTACTCTGAGCTGCAACAGGTCATTTGTCTTTAACCAAGCCACTTTTCTACGTTAGGATTTTCAAAAAAAAATCTTTGTAAGACAAGCTCTGCTTTTACCACGAGCCACTCCAACGTTTCCAGGCCAGCCGTGAGCTTTTTACCCTTTCACAGACCCACTTACCTCCCACCCAGCCACCTCCTATTTATGTAGCTCCATTCCTAAAAGTTAGAAAAACAGCCCCCAGCCCCACCATAACACCGTTTAGGTCTTTTTTGCTCCTTCGAGGATGTTAAATCTGAGCACGTTACGGTTACTATTACAAAGTGATTTTACAAGTTACATTTCTTAGAGCCCCCAGGGGTATAGGAAGAGTTATTCCCCCTTTTTCTGGCTCACTGCTCCACGCAGAAGGCATTCACCGTTCCTAAAAACCCGTGCCCCCCCGTGATGTATGTGCTGTTGGTGGGGGGATAATGAGACCTCGCTGTGTTCCAGCACATTGAGCTCCTGCAGCCTTTCCAGTCCCCCAAGGTCAGATCCAACACTTCTCCTTCTCCATCCAGACACGGCATCGCAGCCACCGGACCTTGGGGACACCACGCTCTGTGCCCCCCAGCCTGTCCTGTGCCACCAGGCTTGGCTCTGCCTCTCCCGGGGGCTGCTCTCAACCCCACGTGGTCCCAACGGGACCATAAGACACCCCGGTACGTCAACAAGCTCAGAACAAACAGACACCCCAATTCTATAATTCAAACCTTTTCTACACTTCCTTGATGGCTCCGAGTCGTCACCCGGTTGCTGGGTCCCGTGTGCTGTGCCAAGAGGGGGATTTACTGCCCAATTTTCCCCTTCACCATTTCCCTTCTCAACTTGATGAACTTCCATCCCACGGACGTGTCAGGAATGAAGCACTCTGCTGATTCCATTTCCACAGCACGCACCACTCCGAGCTCCATCTCCTTCCAAACCTATCAAGTTTCTCCCCTGTTCCAGTTTAAAAATCTTTCATAACCTTTTCTTAAGAGCCAAAAATTAGATTCCATTTGGATTTAGACAGAGTTCGTTCTTCCTGATTAGCCTTCATTTATTCCAAAAGCTTCCCCAGTTCCTAATAAGCTGAAACCCCCTCTCCCCTCTCCAGTGCCTCTCCAGGCTGTGGAAATGCTCCTCCGCCTGCTCTACCCATGGCACTGGAAGCATTTCCAAAGAAATGCTCCATAAGGATCAGCTCTATTTGTCCTGGGCAGCAGGTCAGAACGCAGCTCGTGTTGCCACCACACTCACTTCTCTCCCTGCTGTGTAACCACACTCCCACCTCTGCACTGGCTTCTCCAGCGGGCACCGTATGGACCACTTGGAGAAGAGGAAGAAGATACAACGGCATCATCTGACAAGGAGATTGGTGAATGAGATGGATCATTACGGCCTTCCCAACACAAAACTCAGAATGATGGAATGGTTTGGGTTGAAGGGACCCTAAAGCCCCCCCAGTGCCACCCTCTGCCCTGGGCAGGGACACCTCCCACCACACCACGTTGCTCCAAGCCCCCTCCAACCTGCCCTTGAACCCCTCCAGGGATGGGGCAGCCACAGCTTCTCTGCCCAACCTGGGCCAGGCTCTCACCACCCTCCCACCAAACAAGTTCTTCCCCACAGCTCAGCTCCATCTCCCCTCTTCCAGCAAGGGGACCACAGCGCTACTACCTTCTCCCACCAACCAACATCTACCTTCATCTGTGCCTCCTCCTCAGCTGTCCTGGCCTTTCTTCAGCCTCCCAAACCCCACGCTGCCTTCAAAAGCTGAAGAAAGGGCACATAGTCCTGCATGGGAATGAAATTCAAGAACACCCAGGAGAAAACACTCTGACACTGAGCTTCCCTCTTCGTTTGGATTTGCATTAAGGATTTTTCTTCTTGAGAAGTTTTTGTCCCCACCTTTCCTTATTCTTAACTCTGGTTACAACAGGGAAAGGTCTCCACTTCCACCCTTTGGCACGCAGGAGCAGACGACATAAACTGTCTTCCAACAGCAGCCACAGAAATCTCAGAAAAGACTTAAAAATATAGCCTGGTCAACTGAGGGAGTGTTCTGCAGCAGTACTGACAACGTACCAGTTAGTACTGGTGCGATACTGGAATCTCTCATCCTTCCCTCCCCCAAAACACACCCAGATCCCAGTGAGGGACCCCAAACCTTGCCCTGCCCATTGGCTCCCAGCACGAGGGAAAGCATCAAACTCCTTCCTCAGCAGGACATGTGGGGTGAGCTGGGCTCAGAGCCTGGGTAAAGGGCTGGGGGGCACAGAGCCAGTCACCCCACAAAAAGCTGGTTCTTCTGAGAGGGCACGGGAAAGGCAGGAAGAACCAAGACTGTTTTGTGCCACGTTCCCTGCTTTGGGAGAATCTGCACTTGTAGGACAGCGGTGTGAAACCAACGCTGCTGCTTCCTGCTGGTAATTCACCTTTGACAGCACAGGCCTTGCAAAAGCAGCCAGATAATATTCCAAGTTACTACATAACACGTTTCTTGGCGTTCCTGGAAATAGTCCCCTAAACCTCATCAATCATCTCACCTAGTAACAAACCTGAACAATCATTTCTTCAGCGGGTTTCAAGCACCAAGAGCAATGACCCCCACCGACCCGTTCCCACACCGCCAAACTTGCCCCGCTTTATTTATTTATTTATCCGCAGAGCGAGCTTTTATTTTTACATAAACTTAACAAAAAGAAAAACAAACTTCCCAAATCCGAAATGTAAATATTTTCAAGTATACATTTAGTTAAAAACGTATAAACACAACTGGCTGTGAGAACCAAGCGCATCTCGAGGCTCGGGCCAGGGTCAGGGCTGTCCCTAACGGCAGGGACACCGAAATCCCCAGGGTTTGTGTATGTGGGACACTGAAAATATTACTGAAAATATTACATCTTTTATTCCCTGTACAGCTCCCTCTCTTTTGTGGGCTTGACTACTGAAAACCAATCGAGCTCAGAAATCTGTAACTCAGCAGAATGCACTTTACTTGCAATTTTGATAAATACATACTAAAAGTTCGAAATACTGATTATTTTTCTTGCAAACTTTTGAACAAAGAGAAAGAGGGATTATTTTTTTTTTTTCCAGACAAACTCAACATCAAACCATTCAAAATAAAGAAACAAGCTTCTGAAAATTCACTATAAATAACCAAAAGGCTGTGAAATATTTTCTGGAACTCAAAAGGCTTTTTTCCCCAAGACTGGGAAGGCGACATGAGAGCA
The DNA here is from genome assembly GCF_001431845.1 of Calidris pugnax. Lineage (NCBI taxonomy): Eukaryota > Metazoa > Chordata > Aves > Charadriiformes > Scolopacidae > Calidris > Calidris pugnax. Next base: position 549,934 of record NW_015091670.1, on the reverse strand, counting down.
TTCCCAGCACCAAGCTCTCTCACGGGGTGTCTCCACACAGGATGGCAAACCAATACCTACTTGAAGCGGACCTTCTCGTCCATGTCCAGGGGGGGCTCATGTGTGATGAGGGTGACCAGCTCCTCCATGCAGTGCTGCTGGCAGAGGAAGTCCAGCAGCTTGCGGTTCTGCGCCTTGCACTCCTGCAGGATGTCATCTTCGTCCATCAGCTCCTGAAGCGTCACATCTTCTTTATCCAGCAGCTTGTCCACGTGTGATGTCGTGTTCAAATCGAACTTCCAGAACATGTTGATGGGACACTACTAGCTGCAAAGCAAAAGAATACGAGTTAATCTCTCACCTCTGTCATTTACTGCTCCTCTGTAATTCTGAGTGGAATACCTTCATGTCGCTGAGAGCCAGCTTGTAAAAATCAGTTACATCCTGTAACCAAAATTATTAACTTTTCATACCAGAATCATAGAATTGTCCAGATTGGAAGGGAGCTTTCAGATCATCAAGTCCAACCATCTAACTAACTCTGATAAAAACCATCACTAAACCATGTCTCTAAGCACTATGTCAACACATCTTCTGAGTTCCTCCAGGAACGGTGCCTCAACCCCTTCCCTGGGCAGCCCATTCCAAAGCTTAATAACCCTTTCCGTGCAAAAAATGTCCCTAATCTCCAATCTGAACCTCCCCTGGGGCAACTTGAGGCCGTTTCCTCTTGTCCCATCGCCTGTGACTGGGGAGAAGAGACCGACCCCCCCTGGCTACACCCTCCTTTCAGGGAGTTGGAGAGAGCAATAAGGTCTCCCCTCAGCCTCCTTTTCTCCAGGCTGAACACCCCCAGCTCCCTCAGCCTCTCCTCACAAGACTTGTGCTCCAGCCCCCTCCCCAGCTCCGTTGCCCTTCTCTGGACGTGCTCCAGCACCTCAAGGTCTTTCCTGTCGTGAGGGGCACAAAACTGGACCCAGCCCTCGAGGTGAGACCTCACCAGTGCCCAGTACAGGGGGACGATCACCTCCTGTGTCCTACTCACCACGCTGGTCCTGATACAGACCAGGATGCTGTTGGGTTCTTGGCCACCTGGGCACACTGCTGGTTCATGTTCAGTCACTGTCAACCAACACCCCCAGGCCCCTTTCCAGTCCCTCTCCCTCAAGCCTGGAGCATTCATGGGGTTGGGGTGACCCAAGAGCAGGACCTGGCACTTGGCCTTGGTGAACCTTACACCATTGGCCTCGACCCATCCATCCATCCATCCCTGTCCAGATCCCTCTGCAGAGCCTTCCTACCCTCTAGCGGGTCAACCTCCCACCCAAACTGGTGTCCTCTGCAACCTTAGGAAACTACCATGACTTGGATATAGCGATACAGTATCAACAACAGACACAATATAGGCATGAACTAACTTTAATCACAAGTGCCTTGAACTGAAACCAAAGCTGATGTTCATACAGAGAAAGGTGGGGCTGGAACAGAGCCCACTGCTCTCTGAGCACTGAAGGGTTTGGGGTTTTTTGGTATTATTTGTATTTCATGTCATGTTCATCAACATAATTGCAACAATCACTGATTTATGGAAGAGGAAGAAAGGCCCCCCCATGAATAAATAACAGTGAGAGAGACACCATCACTGCAAGTGTTAGAGACCCCCCGACCTCCTGGGCACTATGAGTGATAACACCAGCAAACCTAGAACCGAATTACTAATAAATATAAAGCTTGTGGAATAGTAGAATATGCTGTTAATTTCACAAATGCCATAAAAGTGTATAACGGAGTGGTCTTTTGCAGGGCAGGAGAGTGTATTTTGTTCAGTAATAACAGGAACAGGCAAAGAGGACACTATAAATCAAATCTAGAAATAGAAAGTGAAGGAACGGCTGCCCTTCCCTGCACCTCGGAGCTCTACTCCTGGTGAATACCCACTGGAAGGAAACCTCCTCACCACCCCTTCCCTCCCAGCACCTTCCCCATGGACATCTTACCTCATGCCCAGCTACACAGAAGATTTTGATGCAGTTCTCTGAGAAAGCAGTAAAGGGAGATACCGCACGTAACAACAAATGACAAACTATTCAAGACTGACTCACTCTGGAGGCCAATCCCAAAAACTCCTCTGCAGCCCCCTCCTACCCCTAAACGCTTTCTTTCCTTTGAGTTTTCCTGATTTTTCTCTCTGTCAGCTCTATTAATTACGTTTTTCCAGTTACCTTTACAGCACTCATTAATTATATCAAAACAGGACAGCGTTCCAACTATCCCTAGGAAGCTCTTCCACTGATCTTCCTCCTGCCCTGTATTTCCTCTTACCCTTCTGCCCTCTACCATCCCACCTCGGCTCATCCACCACGATTCCTCAGCAAGCCCCAACCTTGCAAAGCCCTGCTACGACTGGACCAAGTATCTTAGTGATCTCCACAAAGAAGCAAGAATTAATGAATTTCTTCTACTTAGAGCAGCAGCTGCCAAAGAAAGAGCTCATGTTAGTTTGCCACAATTTAAATTACTAATTTTCATTTCATTTTTTATTGTTATATCTTTTAATGTTCCCTACAAGGAGCAACTAAGGAGCAACCTTCATTCTTCCCCAGCAATGACCCCAGTACCTTCAGAGAGTACAAGATAACTTCGGTTCTTCCTCATCAGTCCCTCAAGGGGCTCCAGGAAAGCTGGGGAGGGACTCTGGATGAGGGAGGGGAGCCCTAGGAGGAGGGGGAAGGGTTTGCCCCTGAAAGAGGGGAGATGGAGCTGAGCTGTGGGGAAGAACTTGTTTGGTGGGAGGGTGGTGAGAGCCTGGCCCAGGTTGGGCAGAGAAGCTGTGGCTGCCCCATCCCTGGAGGGGTTCAAGGGCAGGTTGGAGGGGGCTTGGAGCAAGCTGGGCTGGTGGGAGGTGTCCCTGCCCAGGGCAGGGGGGTTGGAACTGGATGATCTTTAAGGTCCCTTCCAACCCAAACAATTCTGTGATTCTATGATCAGACGTTGGTATTTCAAAAACCAGGTAAGTCCTTAGCTATGGGAGGATTTCAGTACAGCCTTTCAGTTCTGGCTCCCTTGTTTCAGACTAAATTCTTCCCAGACACCATCTCACCCTCATCCAAGCCCCACGTGCGGAACACAACGGAGGAAACATCCACCCTCTCAAGGATGAGCCCTGACCCCAGGTCTGTACACAGTGCAGAGGCCAGAGATGTCATGGTGTGGGCTATGGGACAGAGATGGGCTCAAGAAATAAACATTAATGCTAAAGAAAACAGCAGGGTAAATGTTATTATTCCCCACTGAGAAAGGTGATACGCACAGCTCAAACAAGGTAAACCAACTGTGCAGTAACATCATTGGCCTGGAGAAAAGGAGGCTGAGGGGAGACCTTCTCGCTCTCTCCAACTCCCTGAAAGGAGGGGGCAGCCAGGGGGGGTTGGTCTCTTCTCCCAAGGAACAGGCCATGGGACAAGAGGAAACGTCCTCAAGTTGCCCCAGGGGAGGTTTAGGATGGATGTTGGGGAAAATGTCCTCCCCAAAAGGGTTGTGAAGCCTTGGCAGAGGCTGCCCAGGGCAGTGGTGGAGTCCCCATCCCTGGAGGGATTTCAAAGCCGGGCAGACGTGGTGCTGAGGGACATGGGTCAGTGGTGGGTTTGGCAGTGCTGGGTCCAGGGTTGGGCTCCATGATCTGAAAGGTCCCTTCCAACCCGGACAATTCCATGATTCTGTGATTAAGCTAAAGCACAGCTGATAAACTGAACCAAACTGGCTGAGAGATGTCACTGTGCCGCATCCCCAGATTATTTATGTCCAAGCGTGTGATTTTACACAACAGGATCGCGGGGCTTTTTTTAACCTAACCCACATTACTATTTCCGCAGCAGCAGGAACACTTGCTCCAACCATTCAATTTGCCTTTTTTTCCAGCATCCAAAAACGTTACCACGCCTGATCTTTTGGCAGTCCCACTGCTTGCGTAACTGTATCTAAGACAGAATTTTGAAATTATCCTTTTTAAAAAACACCAAAAAGAAAACACTGCTTTTTTTCCCCTCCAGGAAGGTTTACTGAAGAAGGGGGCACTGCTTCCCAGTTACCAAACTTGGGCAATCTCAAAGGCTGTGTAAAGACCCACTTTTTAAAAAACATGTTTAAATGTCTCTGTGTCTTTCACACTGAATCTCCAACTGAAGGGTTCAGAGGAACTACTGAGTGAACCACGTTAAAAGAAACAATAATTTCTAATTTATTTTTACTAAGTTACTGACATGCATTTTCTGCCCTAGCTCAGTTAAAGGATTCTCCACGTGTGTTTGTGTGTCTAAGGATCTTCTAAAAGAAAAAGGATTATCTTATGAAATTAATGTTATTTTCATTCTTGGGATAGCTCTGTTACCTGGGATGTTCCATCACAGAATCACAGAATCACATGGGGTTCGCAGGGACCTCTGGAAAGCACCCAGTCCAACTTCCCCTGCTCCAGTTGGTGCCCGTTCCCTCTTGGCCTGGCCCTGGGCACCACTGGGAAAAGCCTGGCCCCATCCTCCTGACACCCACCCTGGAAGGATTGCCAGGCCTTGAGCAGATCCCCCCTCCCTCTGCTCTTCTCCACACTAAACACACCCAAGTCCCTCAGCCTTTCCTCACCACAGAGATGCTCTAGGCCCCTCACCATCTTGGCAGCCCTTTGCTCTGCCCTCTCCACCACTTCCCTGTCCTTCTGGAACTGGGGAGCCCAGCACTGGTCCCAGTGCTCCAGATGGGGCCTCCCCAGGGCAGAGCAGAGGGGCAGGATGACCTCCCTCCACCTGCTGGCCACGCTCTTCTTGATGCCCCCCAGGATGCCCTTGGCCTTTTTGGCCACCAGGGCCCATTGCTGGCTCCTGGGCATCCTGGTGTCCCCCAGGACTCCCAGGTCTTTCTCCCCAAAGCTGCTCTCCAGCAGGTCCCCCCCAACCTGTCCTGGTGCAGGGGGTTATTCCTGCCCCCAGGCAGAGAGATAACAAATCCTGCGAAGCTCCACTCACAGCTTCAGAAGTTGTCACAGAACTTCCCTCGTTCAGAAAGCTTTTTTCCTATGTCAACAGAATTCTATCTTTCAATGCTTTTGTCCCAGGGAATTAGAAGAAACCCCCCACACACATCATCATGTATGGATGTATGTGGCCCCACACCCAGCAGAACTGGAACTGAGAGCCCAACCCAGCACCACATCTAGAAACACACTTTGTACTTAACGAAGTTTTAGGGAAAAAAAAAAAGACATTTTGGACATCAGGGATCAACCACTTCCAGTCAAACCTACAGCCTCATGTCTCCTGTGAAGCCAACAATGAGCATCAAGGCTCGAGGCTCTACTCGTGACAAGCCAGGCCCAGTTACTGGGGGAAAGTGGGGGGAAACTGGCCAAACCAGCAGCTCAGCAGCCCTCCCCCCAGCCCACCCACCGCCAACTCCCAACCACCCCTAAACCCCCAGGTTGGTTAGTTCTGGCTGACCCTAGTCTTTGGGGAACTAATCCCTCCCTAAGTAACACAAAATATGGCAGAAAGAAAAGCAGTTTTTCATTTGAGCTCTTTAAATCAACAGTATATTGCCTTTTTTTAAAAAAAAATGTTAACTTTTAGCATTTCAGCACCCAGCGAGAGCATCTGCACCCGCCGCCCAGCTGCCCAAAACGCTCTCAAGGAGCTGAATTTCTGAGTTGGGAACAGACATCTGAATTTCCAACCTACGTGACATTTCTGTGACAGCAGCGCTGTTTGCCTGTGTGCTGTGTTCCTTACAAACTGTTCTTCAGATATTTTTAACTAACTCTGCTTCGTTATAAATTCACCGAGCGAAAAGCTGGCGTAAAGGGCCCGAAGTGAAGACTGTTTGGGTGCCCAGTTAACCCCAATACATATATATTCCATATGTATCCGCGGGATACACACGTAAATCTCACTTTTCAAATTCAAACCCATTACAAATCCATCTGTTCCACTGTTTATCAGAACTTTTTACATATCTATAGGAAAAGCTGCCTGATGTATAGGAGCCATGAAGGGGAATAGGCCCTTCTCTCAGCACAGAGTGGGCAGATCCCCTTCCAACCTCCTTCAAACACAGGCTGAGGAGAGGTCCCGAGGTGTTTGGCCTCTCCTGGCCCTCTGGAAGACACTGATGCAATTCCCAGTGTCCCAGGACCGGGAAGGGAGGCTGCCCCGTGGCAGAGACTCTCCAACCAGGTTACCCAAAACACACGCAACAACATGAGACTCTTCTTCACCCTCACCCCAGTGGAAAAAAGCTCTTTTAGCTCCAGTGCTCTTATAGGTTACTCCATAAATGCAGCGAGTGAGACTGGGAAATGGTCCTTCATGGCATATTGAAACTGAGAGTTTGGCCAAAGCAGGCATCCAGGCAATCAAGTGAGGTTCTGGAATCCATGGAACTTCTCTGTAAGCTTGGAAGCGGAATGGTACCACACACAAAAAACCCCAAGGAGACACAGAAGCCACCTGAGGAGCAGCACAAGTAGTCATGACCTACAGGAGCCAGGTGAACTGTCCTGGAGGGCCACAAGCCAGGCACAAGACGGACAATACACTGCTGGACCACTGTCCAGGGGATGTGAATATGTGCCTCTGGGAGCAGAGAGGCACATGCAGCTCCACATGCTACACAATTCATAGTCACAGACTGGTTTGGGTGGGAAGGGACCTCAAAGATCATTGAGCTTCACCCCCTGCCCTGGGCAGGGACACCTCCCACCAGCCCACGTTGCTCCAAGCCCCCTCCAACCTGCCCTTCAACCCCTCCAGGGATGGGGCAGCCACAGCTTCTCTGCCCAACCTGGGCCAGGCTCTCACCACCCTCCCACCAAACAAGTTCTTCCCCACAGCTCAGCTCCATCTCCCCTCTTTCAGGGTCAAACCCTTCCCCCCCTCATTCTATCACTACATTCCCTGACAAAGAGGCTGCTATGATTTTCTTGAAATACAGCAGCTTTCTTTGGTCAGGATTTCTTTATTTCTAGGATTTTCTTGGGAAAAGCATAGCAGTGCCTCAAGGAAAGCATCAAACAGCCTTGAGGTGCCTCACATCCCCAGGGAGCAACACAGCCCCCCAGGCACAGGAGAGCAAGGCAAGAGTGGTCTCTCTGGGGAGCAGCCGCAGCCCTTCGTTGTCATGTCTTCACAGATAAATCTTAATTCACACCTCACATTCAATAATTATCAGCGAACACATCCTATGAACGTGCCTCATCCTTTTAAACCCATTTGGGCCCGCAGTCGAGAGTGTTCTCTGACCTTAAACCATCCCAATGTTTAAAATGGTTTGGAAAAGTGCTTTTTAAACCAGCTGTTTTGCATTCACCGAGCATGAGTCCTCCTCCCACCCACGCGGGGCCGTAAAACACAACTGCCTCCCTCCCGTTCACGTTCTCCGTCCCATCCCTCACTGACGGGGAACGGGACACACACTGCCCAAGCAGCACCAGGCAACTCTGAAAAATTCATCCTCTATTAAAAGCAGCAGAAGAGAGTAAAGATCAACTATAAACTATAATACAGGGTTTTTTTCTATTTGTAAGAAGTTAGAGTTAACCCTCAGCTTTGTTTTAGTCTGATCTCTACGCTGAAATACTCACAGAACCCCAGAGTGATGTGGGGTTGGCAGGGACCTCTGGAGAGCACCCAGGCCAACCCCCTGCCAGAGCAGGGGCACCCACAGCAGCTCCCACAGCAACGTCTCCAGGGGGGTTGCAATGTCTCCAGAGAAGGAGACTCCACCACCTCTCTGGGCAGCCTCTGCCAGGCCTCTGCCACCCTCACACCAAACAACGGCCTCCTCATGGTGTTCCCATGGAGCTTCCCCTGCTCCAGTTGGTGCCCGTTCCCTCTTGGCCTGGCCCTGGGCACCACTGGGAAAAGCCTGGCCCCATCCTCCTGACACCCCCCCTGGAAGGATTGCCAGGCCTTGAGCAGATCCCCCCTCCCTCTGCTCTTCTCCACACTAAACACACCCAAGTCCCTCAGCCTTTCCTCAGCACAGAGATGCTCTAGGCCCCTCACCATCTCGGCAGCCCTTTGCTGGACCCACAGTATCTTTAGAAAATCTGCTTAAAAATAAGAGGTTGCAAACAAAAAGAAGCATTTGGTAAAAGTGGTACCTTTTCCTTAGAGAAGTTCCTTGGATAAAATCAAGGAAGAGAATAGAGACATAAGCGCTTTCAGGACCATAAATAAATAGCGATCATTCAGAACGAATCTGAATGTTCTCGTTTCACTAACCCCAGCCAGCCATCCAGTTGTCATTCTTCCACCCAACCTCACACCACAAAAACCTCATTCCTGCCCTGGTTCACTTGTTCTCCCCATATTTAAGTTTCCAGTTTTGTAGAAGCGGGGAAGTCCTGAGCCGCAGGAGGATGCTGAGGAGATTCACAGCTGCCAACAGCTTAAAATAAGCTTTCCATAACCGGGTATTTCTTCACCAGGCTGCTATCCCCCACCGCCGCCCGCCTGCCTTTGTAGCCGTGGCAGAGTCCATCCGAGACACGGAGAGGCTGCCCCAGCCAGGCAGATATCGACAACAATCCCCCTCACACAGCTCCTCCAGTGTCACTTTCCTTCCTTAAACAACAAGTGGAAAAAACAAAGAGCTAAATCAGAATATGAGGCCATGAGGATAAACATGTCGGGGCCAAGGTTCACATTCTTGCTGCTCAAGCTCCTGCTATTTCTCTTCTAACGCTGTTTCTAGCTCTTAGATTTGGGGGGAAAAAAATAAAAGTAGTCATTATAACGGCTATAATGAGGTTTGTCCTATCTGGAAGTTCTCCTCAGGAGGGAAAAGGCAGCAGGAATGGCTCATGCTGCCCAGCAGGTCTGTCCCCTGTGACACCGGTCACTCCCTTCGCCCGCAACTGGAAGCCTGGGTTTTCCTAATCACTGTAATCAGCTGGGAAGCAACGACCAGTGCTGACCTGTAACTCCTCCCAACTGTCCCCAGGTTACGTTAGAGTCACCATTGTGCACACATAGCATTCGATTCAGGTGCTTTATAGATGTAAAATGAAAGATCCAAGATGCTTGTTTTCCAGCAGTTCGGTTGATGGCAGCGGCTCAGCTCATACCCAGCTGCGGGGTGTTTTATCTGGGCAACCAGTTCACCCAGCAGCTTCCTCAGCACCAGAGGGACACAGAGCTGTTGGATGGAGCCAGAGGAGGCCACGGAGATGCTGGGAGGGCTGGAGCCCCTCTGCTGGGAGGGGGGGCTGAGAGAGTTGGGGGGGTTCAGCCTGGAGAAGAGAAGGCTCCAGGGAGACCTTGGAGCCCCTTCCAGTCCCTAAAGAAGGGGGGCTCCAGGAAAGCTGGGGAGGGACTCTGGATGAGGGAGGGGAGCCACAGGAGGAGGGGGAAGGGTTGGACCCTGAAAGAGGGGAGATGGAGCTGAACTGTGGGGAAGAACTTGTTTGGTGGGAGGGTGGTGAGAGCCTGGCCCAGGTTGGGCAGAGAAGCTGTGGCTGCCCCATCCCTGGAGGGGTTCAAGGGCAGGTTGGAGGGGGCTTGGAGCAACCTGGGCTGGTGGGAGGTGTCCCTGCCTTCACTGGAGGCTGGTGCCAGGAGGCAGCTCAGGCAAATCATGTCATTAAAAACAAGAAAAAAAGGGACAAATTTCCTATTACAATTCACAGCAAGAAACATATCGGGTTCAAAACAATCTGTGCAGAAGAGAGACTGATTTGTGTGTGCAAACAAACAGCTTTTCAGAAGGCAGGTGCCTTCCAGACAAGCAGCAAGCAGGGCCCTTGCTCTCAGGAATATGAAGAAAAGAGAAAAGAAGGTAAGTGGATGGAGAACAGGAGCAAAAAAAATCAGAGGTGCCAAAAGGTGCTCCTTGTTTGATATTTTTAAACGGGAAGTGGATTAATTGTTGTAAACTCCTCTTCAAACCCAGTCTGTCAGAGCTGGGGGAAGGACGTTTGCTGTCCCCAGCTCCGAGGAGGCAGGCAGTGAGTCTTGGAATTCTGCACTGGAACTGGGAGATGAAGTATTTCCTCCATTTTTCCTAAGAAGTTAAATATCACAGCCTTTCCATTCTACTATTAAAATTAATTAAGTGTATGTATTCAAACTAAGGCACTGGCACATTCCGGTTCCATCCTGGCGAGGCCCAAGGACAGAGCTACCAAAGTACCTTTATCCCCATGTTTGCTCCATCTCAGGTCTCAGTATCTCAGCTCAGGCCAGCAATAAACCAGAAACACCTTTTCCTTTTGCAGCCAGACCTCTCCAAGCCCCTCCAAGTCGCTTGTATTATTTCTGAACCGCGGTATCTAATTAAAGGAGATGCCACAAAGGTTTAAGGAAACAAGTTTTCTCTAAGCACACGCTGCTGCTTTTGCAGATGAAGTGCTTTCGGAGAGCGCTGCTGAATGTGATGGGGGTAGAATGGAATTGCCCTCAAAACCCCTGCTATTGGCCAACATCGTGCTCAGGAATGGTCGAGTATTCAGAAGGCAGGCAGGGGCTTCGGTGGAGAAGCAGAAGAACACACAGAACCACCCCTGGCTGACACAGATTCTGGGGGAGAGGTTTAAAATCATCAAATATAATAAAAAAAAAATCCTCTTGCCAAGTCTGTTTCAAAGTAATCACTACTTTTTGTCTTATTTCTTAAGTAGGGTGTCAAAAGTCTCCTTTTTCCTCTGCAAGGCCCGGAGGGACCATTTCACCCCTTTTGTCTCACTTCATTCATTCTTCCACTTATTGGCCATTTCCACTTTGTGCCCTGGATTTTATTTTTGTTAAAACCGTGAGGGGGAAATGTGTCTTTTCAGAGCCTTCACCCAAGTACCATTAATTTTAGGAGAGGCACCTCTGCCTTTTCTAGAAAAGGTCAGGAGGAGCCTCCAAAAATAACTGGGGATCAAAGACCAGTATTTCTCTGTATCACAGAAATTATTTCTTATTTCCTTAAAGACCAGGAAAGACCAGTATTTCTGTGTATCACAAAATGTACAGCATAGTGCAATGCTTCTCTGGCATATTCTGGTTATATATAAAAATATATATATACCACATCTCCTATTTCCCCTAAAACTTTGGGTGATTTTTTTTTTCTTCCTCTTCTTTTCTGAATTCTGTATTTTGCCCAGGATTATTCCCGTAGTTACCGAAGGCCACCCCGAGCCTCACCCAACACGGGCACACAGACAAAAAACCCACAGCATTTTCCAACCTTTTAGAACTCTCTCAGTCCTCCAAGACCAGTCAAAGCGGAGAGGGAGGGCCAGTGATCACCACAGGCAACTCCTGCTGGAAACTGGGAGGAAATTACCAAGATTTACGGATTTTTTTATTTAAGCCTATCTAAGCCCGTTCCTGATAAAATAAAACATTTAACATTTTCCACTTAGTTACTAAGTGGAAACACATGGAAATGCGGAGAGAAGTACATTATCCCACTTGTTTCATAAAAGAAAGTATTTTTGAATACTTCTGACTTTCCTGTAACATCCTTTCTGTTATAAAAATACAAAGGAAAAGTTAACTTCAGCGGCCCCATCACAGCTGGAGCGTTCCTGCGGCACATTTAACTCAGTCCCTCTAGTCTTAACAGGCGTGGATTCCTGATCAGCATTTTAAGGTTATTTTACGATATTTTTCTGGCTAAGTTTTAATACAGAATTTCCTTTATTTCCTCTATAAGTATAAACAACTTTAAGCTTTGCTGCACAGAGCAAAACCCCAAAATAATCTGGATTAATCTCTCAAATTGCAGCATCTGAGCGAGGTCTAGAACCCACCACCTGGGAGTGGGACAGGGAGAGACCATCCAAGAGCTCTGCACCTTTAAAATGCATCTGCCCAACAACTCCTTGCAGGGAATAAAGTACCGCTTTATTTAACTTAGTGAACTTCAAGTCTAAAATTAGCTTTTTAAGCAAATTGTCACAAAATTTAAAAAACCTACGATGAACACACACATCTAGAGAAGGAAAGTGCAATCAATGGTTCATCTGAATCCACCCAGAAGTACTTTGATGGGCTTCTCCAAAGAACCTCAAAGAAAAGCTCACTATTCAGCAGCGGGTTAAAACATAAGAAATATGAGAGAGAGGAATCTGATTAAATTCAATAAGGGGAAACATCGGGTGCTGCCCCTGGGGAGGGATAACCCCCTGCACCAGGACAGGATGGGGGGGACCTGCTGGAGAGCAGCTCTGGGGAGAAAGACCTGGGAGTCCTGGGGGACACCAGGATGCCCATGGGCCAGCAATGGGCCCTGGTGGCCAAGAAGGCCAAGGGCATCCTGGGGGGCACCAAGAAGAGCGTGGCCAGCAGGTGGAGGGAGGTCATCCTGCCCCTCTGCTCTGCCCTGGGGAGGCCCCAGCTGCAGCACTGGGACCAGTGCTGGGCTCCCCAGTTCCAGAAGGCCAGGGAAGTGGTGGAGAGGGCAGAGCAAAGGGCTGCCAAGATGGTGAGGGGCCTAGAGCATCTCTGTGCTGAGGAAAGGCTGAGGGACTTGGGTGTGTTTAGTGTGGAGAAGAGCAGAGGGAGGGGGGATCTGCTCAAGGCCTGGCAATCCTTCCAGGGTGGGTGTCAGGAGGATGGGGCCAGGCTTTTCCCAGTGGTGCCCAGGGCCAGGCCAAGAGGGAACGGGCACCAACTGGAGCAGGGGAAGCTCCATGGGAACAGCATGAGGAGGCCGTTGTTTGGTGTGAGGGTGGCAGAGGCCTGGCAGAGGCTGCCCAGAGAGGTGGTGGAGTCTCCTTCTCTGGAGACATTGCAACCCCCCTGGAGACGTTGCTGTGGGAGCTGCTGTGGGTGCCCCTGCTCTGGCAGGGGGTTGGCCTGGGTGCTCTCCAGAGGTCCCTGCCAACCCCATGTGATTCTGTGAAATAAATCAGAAGCACCTAAAGAATAGAAAAAGGCAGCAAGTAGGGTCCCAAAAGAACCAGTGTCGCCCAACGGATTTATAAGTGATTTCAGAGGAAAGACAAACAGCAAGGAAGAAGCATTTGTTATTGATAGAAAATTTATTCAGCTTAAACCTACCAAAGGTGACACAAAGAGCTGCAGGATTATTAACACAAAATCATTAAGTGATGAAACTGCAGATTTCTCTCAGTGCTGACAGAAGCAAAGCACTAACCGTGGGAGAAATCCCAGCTCTGAAGGATGACCACATCACTGTGCTGCGGGACCTGTGGCCACTCCTGTGCTCTACTTCCTAGATGGCTTCCACAACAATTTTCACCAGTTTCAAGCTGTTGGGTCTGACATCCAACACGACCATCATCATCTCCACCAGCAGCAGCACCTCTATCTACAGCTCACCTAAAACCCACACTTCTCTGCAACAAAACTTAGGATCTCCTGCGTTCATTGAGGACCTTCAAGAACGCCTGTATCTCATAACCTACATCCCCTGGGAGATTGTGCTTTATGTAAAATCTCTTGCCTTCATAGCACTAGGAAAGTGTTTCCCAACTGACATACCAACAGGAAAAGATGGAGTGAGCCAGCCCCGCTGCTAGCACTGGGAGGGACCCCAGTGCTCCCACATCCAGCCAGGCCATGCCCAGTAACCCTCAGTCAGCGAACCCCCAACACAACTACAGAATCACATGGGGTTGGAAGGAAACTCTGGAGACCATCTAGTCCAACCCCCTGCCAGAGCAGGTCCTCTTTTTCCCATCAATTAGTGACAGTTTTTATCAGAGTTGATGGTTGGACTAGATGATCCTAAAGGTCCCTTCCAACTTAGACAATTCTATGATTCCATGATTATGTACACTGTGGGTCCCTCTCAAATGACTCTAGGTAATAAATATTAAGAACAACCTCACTAGCAACCAGCAGAACATGTAGCACAGCGTTACAAAGCACAGCATTATAACACACACCGTGGTTACCGAGCTTATAAAGGGAAGCTGGAGGTGCATACCTTCAGTAGAAGTTACTTCAAACGTGAAATCTTCTCCACGGACAGAGAAACATTTGGGTTACGGTTCCTGGAATATGCCCAGCTTCAGAAAATTATTTTCATCCAGTGTGAATTCTTCCTCAAGCTTCCTATCCTGGAAAATATTTTTAGAAGTGGTTATTAACCAAAGGTAACCGAGGGCCAAAGATTTGTCTTTTTTCCTGAGCAAAATTCCACGGTACTTTTCGGCCCAAAGACAAGTCTGAGCCAGGCTGCAGGTGAGACACCCTCTTTGTGAAGCCACCACCACCGTGTCAACATGGTCCCTCCAGTTTCCCCCCCAAATTTACTGGGCAAACCTGAGCCTACACAGCAAGCGGGGACCACTGGGGGGGTTAACAGCCCCCCTCCCTGCCTCGACGAGGCTGGAGGCTTGTACTGCAGCCAGCAACAGGTTTGCTTTCTCGATACCCCTTCAAAACAAAGTTATAGGCTGTCCAGGAAACCTAAGGGTCATGTTCACTTTTTCCAAGAAAAATTGCAGCAGCAACACATGTATTTCATGGTGAGTCTGGGCCCCCCATCACCCGGGGGGCAGCGAGGTGCCTGGGAGAGCTCCCCCCACTTTCCGGAGGCACGGGGTTTTATTGTGCTTACTTAAGATCTGTAAATTTGATGCCTTCTTTTTTCCCCAGCCATTTGTCCTACAAAGTCCTTTAAACATTATAAATGATAACCTGAAGACAAATCAGTGCAGCAGAAAATTTAAAATGGTAACCTGCAGCCCAATAATTAATGTGCTGCTCCGAAAACAGGCTGAATTGTTTCCAGGGAAATCACGGAACACCTCAGATGGATTGCTGGTCTTTTCTCAGTGGTGCCCAGGGACAGGACAAGAGCAAATGGGCACAAACTTGAGTATAAGAAGTTCCACCTAAACGTGAGGAGGAACTTCTTTCCTGTGAGAGTGGTAGAGCACTGGGACAGGCTGCCCAGAGAGGTGGTGGAGTCTCCTTCTCTGGAGACATTCAAAAACCGTCTGGACAAGATCCTGTGCAACCTGCTCTAGGTAGACCCACTCCCATGTTGGGGTTGGACTTGATGATCCCCAGAGGTCCCTTCCAACCCCATATGATTCTATGATTCAGAATACAGCAGAATTCTGTGAGACAGAGCTTGAGAAAAAAACCCACGCTTTTTGATTCTACAGACCCCCTTAAAAGTCAAACTCAGTTTTGGAAATCAATTTGCAGTTGGGGCTACCGGGTGGATTTACCTAGAAGCAAAGGGTAAGAAGAGACCCTCTAATGACTTCGCATTTGGCAGAGGGCAGTTATTACTCAGAAGCTACTTTATTATGGGCTTTCAGCCCCCTGCCCCATTCTGACACCTCTGTTGGTGGTGCTTGGGGTCAAGATACACCCCGCTTGGCTTGGGGGCTCCACAATCCATGGAATATTGTACAGCCCCGGCTCTGGTCCACCAGGGCTTCAATCCTACACCTGAAGGCAGACCCCCCCTTACACCTACACACCGCAGCACCCAGCCGACTGCCAGCAGCCCCCCCTCCACCCCCTGCCTTCAGTCTTTACCCAGTTTTTCATCAATGCCTTCAATTAGTTCTTAATTGTGCTAGTCACTGACCGAATTCCCAAACAAGCGTGGCGGCACCGCTGGATGCGCCGCGTTTCACCGCAGCTGAGCCACGGCTGTGGACGCCACCGTTAATTAATTACTTCCACTCTGAACACATTCTGCTGAGATTCCAGCTTTATTCTCTCCTCAGACACGTACTTCATTTTATCCGACAGCTGATTTGAAACCAAACACGATAAAGTAGTTAAAGGAAATAAGAGCTTGTACTTTCTGCCTTCCCCCTAGTGACTTTAATTTCTTTTGCTAAGCCGCAGCCGCTGACCAGCAACACCCCCACACAGCGACCCATCCCAACCCAGCACAGTACGGCCACAGAGACGTTCAGTTGCAAAGTCCAACCACGTGCAGGTTCCCATCTTGTCAAAAACGAGGTGTCTCACTTCTAACAGGAGAAATCACCCACCTCAGAATAACCCCCAGTATCTCCAGTGACTTCCTGACATCGGGTAGAGAGAGTAAAGCCAAGAGATCACAGAATCACAGACTCATGGTATGGTTTGGGTTGGAAGGGACCCTAAGGCCCCCCCAGGGCCACCCCCGACCCTGGGCAGGGACACCTCCCACCAGCCCAGGTTGCTCCAAGCCCCCTCCAACCTGCCCTTGAACCCCTCCAGGGATGGGGCAGCCACAGTCTCTCTGGCCAACCTGGGCCAGGCTCTCACCACCCTCCCACCAAACAAGTTCTTCCCCACAGCTCAGCTCCATCTCCCCTCTTTCACCAGGATGCCCAGGAGCCAGCAATGGGCCCTGGTGGCCAAGAAGGCCAAGGGCATCCTGGGGGGCATCAGGAAGAACGTGGCCAGCAGGTGGACAGAGGTCATCCACTCCCCCACTGATGCCACATCTGCAGCACTGGGACCAGTGCTGGGCTCCCCAGTTCCAGAAGGACAGGGAAGTGGTGGAGAGGGCCCAGCAAAGGGCTGCCAAGATGGTGAGGGGCCTAGAGCATCTCTGTGCTGAGGAAAGGCTGAGGGACTTGGGTGTGTTTAGTGTGGAAAGAGCAGAGGGAGGGGGGATGTGCTCAAGGCCTGGCAATCCTTCCAGGGGGGGTGTCAGGAGGATGGGGCCAGGCTTTTCCCAGTGGTGCCCAGGGCCAGGCCAAGAGGGAACGGGCACCAACTGGAGCAGGGGAAGCTCCATGGGAACACCCTGAGGAGGCCGTTGTTTGGTGTGAGGGTGGCAGAGGCCTGGCAGAGGCTGCCCAGAGAGGTGGTGGAGTCTCCTTCTCTGGAGACATTGCAACCCCCCTGGAGACGTTGCTGTGGGAGCTGCTGTGGGTGCCCCTGCTCTGGCAGGGGGTTGGCCTGGGTGCTCTCCAGAGGTCCCTGCCAACCCCTGCCACTCTAGGGTTCTGTGATTCTGTGAAAGTTTTTGAGGACATAGAGACCCAGCCTGACGAGTCCTGGTTACCCCTGGCTCCTCCACACCCTTGGCTCTGAGCACTGAGCAGGAATCCCATGGCACTACTTCAGGGAGCCTTGAAGGACACCCCAATCAATACCGTCATGCATGTCTCCACATGTGCCACCACGTGCTGCCTACTCCTCCTCCACTATCTGCCTCCTAGGATCATAGAATGGCTTGGGTCAGAAGGGACCTTACAGATCATTGAGTTCCAACCCCCTGCCCTGGCCAGGGACACTTCCCAGCAGACCAGGTTGCTCAAAATCACACATCCCTGGAAAAACAGAATACTCTTAGTGGTGCAAGCACCCGGGGAAGTTGTTCTACCAAGAACGAGGCTGATAAACCTACCATCAACATTTCTTAATGATTTCCAGCTCCAAAGCAGTCCCATGCCAGCCAAACCTTTCCAAGAGCCGCTCGAACCAACAAGGCAGAAAAAAATTGAACCACTTTCGCTTTATGAAAGAACATTGGCAAAAGGCCCGAGTAATTTGCCCAAAGTTTAGCGTGAGCAAAATCTAAAGGAATTCAAGAGAGTGCTGATGTCCAGCTCCTTTCATCAGACAGCATTTGTTTCCAGATAGCCAAAATACCTAAAAATAGCCATGGGTTTTTCATAGAGCCAAGACATGCTTCCAAATGTATTAGCTCAAAGACACAAATTAAAATACCAATCAAGAGAGAAGGTCCAGTTTGTGTATAGCTTAGAACTAAGTCACTGCGAAACTACAGCGTGTGGCAGCTTTTCCAGGCATCTCTCTCCAAAACCCCCGTGTCTTCCCCACAACGGCTTCTCCTTGCGGTCCTCAGACAGCAGGGTTTGAGATGTTCCACAGCCTTTTCATGGAATCTACTCCGAAAAGCTCACGTTGAAGCCCTATAACGGCTCTCAAAGAGCATTTACACTTTAGCAAGTTAGGGAAAAAAAGAAATTAAAAATATCCCAGCTTCTCAACTACCTCCTGAGCCCTCTCCAGGAACTTCCACCTAAAAAAAGCCTTGCTGAAGGATGTGCAATGCACCTTCTGTTACTTGGGGCAGCATGTGCCCAGACAAGGGGTATGAGAATGGAGTCCTGGTGGACAATAGAATGCCCATGAGCCAACAATGTGCCCTGGTGGCCAAGGGGGCCAAGGGCATCCTGGGGAGCACCAAGAAGAGCGGGGCCAGCAGGTGGAGGGAGGTCATCCTGCCCCTCTGCTCTGCCCTGGGGAGGCCCCAGCTGCAGCACTGGGACCAGTGCTGGGCTCCCCAGTTCCAGAAGGAACCACAGGGAAGTGGTGGAGAGGGGACAGCAGAGGGCTACAAAGATGATGAGGGGCCTGGAGCATCTCTGTGCTGAGGAAAGGCTGAGGGACTTGGGTGTGTTTAGTGTGGAGAAGAGCAGAGGGAGGGGGGATGTGCTCAAGGCCTGGCAATCCTTCCAGGGTGGGTGTCAGGAGGATGGGGCCAGGCTTTTCCCAGTGGTGCCCAGGGCCAGGCCAAGAGGGAACGGGCACCAACTGGAGCAGGGGAAGCTCCATGGGAACACCATGAGGAGGCCGTTGTTTGGTGTGAGGGTGGCAGAGGCCTGGCAGAGGCTGCCCAGAGAGGTGGTGGAGTCTCCTTCTCTGGAGACATTGCAACCCCCCTGGAGACGTTGCTGTGGGAGCTGCTGTGGGTGCCCCTGCTCTGGCAGGGGGTTGGCCTGGGTGCTCTCCAGAGGTCCCTGCCAACCCCACATCACTCTGGGGTTCTGTGAAAGCCAAGAGACGGTCCATGCCCTGAGCAGGTCCTGGGGCTCTGCAGGGACATGGGGAAGGCTGGAACCACACCATGGCACCCAGGACGTTTCTCCCTGCTCTGTCTCCATCAACCAACCACTGGTAACGGAGGGGTGTTGATCTGGAAAGGGCGTTCTCCAAGGAGAAAATATTCAGGAAAACAGAATTTCCTGGATAAAAATAATCAAAAGGTAGATTTAACTCCTAAAAAGATAATGTGGAAGCATCTCTGGGTAACTATTCAAATGGCTCGGGCATGGCAGGAGAGGAATGAGACTCTCACCATCCCAGATGTGCCGGTGGAACCGCACAAGAGTCGGGAGCAGGACACAAGCGTGTGAAAAAAGGACAGGCCTGTTCCGTAATACCATATAAAAAGCAGCTATTTTTCAAGAAATTAAAATTCATCCCACTGCCTTAGTTACCCTCATATGGATGATCACAAATATAAGGCAAGATTAAATAAATTCAACCTTTTATGTAAGCTACAATGTCCCTCATACTAAGAAATTCAGAATTTTAGTTACCCAAACAAAGGAAAAAAAAGCATTTCTCCAGCGTATCTCCATTGTAATTGAAGAGGTAAACGAGGGATCCGGCAGCTTCATAAAAGCAGTAACAGCCACAAACCGGTCTCTGGTCAGTTTTATCTCCACTTGCATATGTTGTGGGATTCATTCAGCCACTTCCCACCTACTTTAAGAGAGGTCACAAAAAAATTATCATAATCCAAAGGAAAACAAGCCGTTGTCCTTTTAATCTTTTCCTCTCCGGGGCGACAAGTGAGAAATGCAAGTATATTTAGGACAGTCCAGAGCCTTGCCCAGTCACGGGATTTCATACGATCAACACTTGCATCAAGTTTCTGAACTTGTGGGGTTTTTTTCAGATCATCAGCTCTTTCCCACCCTTACTTCTGCGAAGGCAACACCGCCCGGAATTCAGGGATAAATGGCTGTAACAACTGTAAAATTGTCAAGGAGAAAAACAACAAAAGCTTATTTATAATTTCCCAAAGATGGGTGAAAAGTCAGGATGCTCTTCACGTCTTCTAGAAAGCCGTCAAGAGTTGGCTCCCAGGTCTTGAGGGGCATCTGCGCCGCCCCCCGGGTACCACCACGGTGTGACCACGCTGCGGCCCCGCGGGGATGTCACTTGGGAATAATTCAGAGGCACAGCCCCGAGAGCACCTTGGGGTGTGCAATGTCTTCCACTTCCTCATTTCCCCACAAAAGTAAAAAAATAAAAAATACTCCTAAAAAATCCATCCACCAACACTTCTAAGACTTCATGGGAAGCCAAATATTCCCATAATCATTAGATATAAGAGTAAATAAATACAACAGCTCCCACAAACAAACCCTGGAACAGTTAACGGATACTTGGGGCATTAATTAGGACACATTGGGCATTACACACTGAGCTGTTTTATCAGAAACTACACTGAAAACAAACTTATAGGGAATGCTCCTCCAACTTCCAGTGCCACTTCACATCATTCTCAGAAGAGAATCCAGTTCCCTGCACATTTTCAGAGCACTTCAAATTTCCCTCTTGGCCTGTCCCTGGGCACCACTGGGAAAAGCCTGGCCCCATCCTCCTGACACCCCCCCTGGAAGGATTGCCAGGCCTTGAGCACATCCCCCCTCCCTCTGCTCTTCTCCACACTGAACACACCCAAGGCCCTCAGCCTTTCCTCAGCACAGAGATGCTCTAGGCCCCTCACCATCTTGGCAGCCCTTTGCTCTGCCCTCTCCACCACTTCCCTGGCCTTCTGCAACTGGGGAGCCCAGCACTGGTCCCAGTGCTGCAGCTGGGGCCTCCCCAGGGCAGAGCAGAGGGGCAGGATGACCTCCCTCCACCTGCTGGCCCCGCTCTTCTTGATGCCCCCCAGGATGCCCTTGGCCTTCTTGGCCACCAGGGCCCATTGCTGGCTCATGGGCATCCTGGTGTCCCCCAGGACTCCCAGATCTTTTTCCTTCCTCTCTAGAGATCTTCACTTTCTTCTCCAACAGCATTGAAGACTACCTGGTGTCCCAGGCAAACATCTCAGAATCACTGAATCACAGGATATTCATGGTTGGAAGGGACCTTTGAGATCATCGAGTCCAACCACAAAAAAACAAACAAACAAACAAACAAAAAACCCACAAAAACACACCACACCCACCCACAAACAGGCACAAACCAACATTCCCAGGCACTAGGGCATGCCCTGAAGTGCCATATCTAAAAAGTGCCATCTCCTTTGGTTTTAATACTTCCCAAATAAAATAAAAGAGTAATCATAGAATCACAGAATCATCTAGGTTGGCAGGGACCTTCAAGATCATCTAGTCCAACCATCAACCTAACTCTGACAAAAATAACCACCACTAACCCATGTCCCCCTGCCCCATGTCAACCCGTCTTCTGAACACCTCCAGGGATGGTGCCTCAATCCCTTCCCCGTGCAGCCCATTCCAATGCTTGATAACCTTTTCAGTGTAAAAATTTTTCCTAATATCCAATGTGAACCTCCTTTGATTTTTTCAGCCCTTTAGGACAATTCTCAGTAAGGACAATATCCCTGCAGCACCAGTACTGCCTGGTGTCCAGTCCCAGCTACTTCACCATGGCCCCTCACTCACATAAAGACCATGAAACACCCTTTAGAGTCCACAACTAGTTCAATATTAGATTAACTTTTTACTATTATTGTACTTTTCTGATAACAGAAGAATTCCTTTGAATAACTGGTGTAGGTATAGATCCTCCCATTTCAAAAGACTATAAAATATTTGCTCTCTCTCCCTGGAATTCCCTCTCTACGCTGAGCAGAGGGTAAGAGAGGGAATGTAAGAGCAGCCACCCTACTCCTCCCTACCCCAATTCCAATTTCTCTTCCCAGCCTCTGCCACTCGTTTCCCAGATTTCACACACACACACTCGTAACAGCAAAGTCCAGTTTAAAACACATCCTTTATGAATCCAGGTTCAGAGTGACCACAGATTTATTTTCCTCTCCATCTGGACATTTGCAAAACGATATGCAAACCATGGGATACACGAAACGATAGTGGTAATTCTAGAAGTAACCCCGAGCAGTTACTATTTTAAACTCAGGGCCAAGCGCTGCGGGTGGCGTTCACAGGCGCTGCCCCATCCCCAAAACCAGCGTGTTTGGGTGACGGCGCCTCCACAAAACCTTTCCAAAGCCCTAAGGAAAGGCAGGAGGAACGTGAAGTCACGGTGGGGTTTTGAGTCAGACAATAAAGTTGGAAGAAAGTCCATGCCCAAGGTCAGGCAGAGCCAGGTATCGAAGAGCAAGCTGAGGATTATCGAGCGCAGTTATTTATGGCTGCGAACTGCCAAGAGGCAGCAGAGCTGGGGCAGAGAAGGAAATCAAGGACAGTGTTTTACGGCCAAATGTGCTGGCTGGGAAGAAGCCGGAGTCTCTAATAAATCACCTGCAGAAGCCTGGAAGGGCCCAAACACCCTCCTGCTGGTTCTTACCCAGCGTTGACAATACCGGAATTGCCACAGTGAAGCCCAGCGATTCACAAGGCAGGGGACAGGGTCATCTCAACCCATTTTTCCTCTCTTGCCAACGCTCTGCTCCTTCACACGCCCCAGCTGATGCTTGAAGTCAGCTCCAATCCATTTTAAAAACCTGTCAAGCCACTCGGTAACTAAACGAGCTGAGGAAAGTTGCCAGTTTAATACATAACACCACGCTGTTACCTCACAAGAATTTACATTTTCAGTATTTTTATCCCCAACATCTTTCCAAGAAATTTGGTAAATGGGGTTATCAAGATTTTTTTCACTGCGCAACTTAAGTCGCCTGAAAAGGGCCCAACTTTCCAAAAGAGTTGAGTCAACACCCTCCAAAACTCAGAGCACACTACAAGGTCTCGAGTTATCCGTGACGACATCTGCAGCCACATCTGAAAGTCCTCCTCCCGTGACTGCTGGAGACAACGCCATCATCCTGCACCCAGTTTATATCAAAAAAGGCCCAAGACGCTCCTGAGAATCCCCTTGATTATCCAAGCCCTTGTTCTGGAAACCCAGGAGCCCCTGAAGACAGGGACACTGCGACAAAACATCCCAGCCACGGGAGGGAACATGGGGACAGAAAGAGAACTGCCAGCGCAGCCACTACTAAATTCCTCGCTGGGTGAAGAAACGTAACATGGAGCCCAACAAACATCATCTATTTCTAGAAGACACATAAATGTCTACAAGTGCTACCTAAAACTTCTCATGCCCCTGACACAAGGCACAAAAAGAATGGATTTTGATGAAAACACAGAGTTACAGGAGAACATGATGCCCAGGCAGCCCAGAAGGAATTCTGAGAGAACCTGGAAACACCCGAGCTTCTGTACATCTCCATTTCCCCATTTTCTTTCCCCATAACCTCTCCCGCTCCTCCCACTCCAGGCCCTGCTGCCGGGGAGGTCAGGGTCTCCTCTCTATTCACAACTTTACTCTCATTTGCAAACAAACCCCAGGGTTTTCTGTGGTTTCCATCTATTTGTTCGCCAGCACGAGCAATGCCTCACCCGTGTCACAGCGAGAGGGAAAAGGCACATGAGGAATACATCAACGCTGTATCCACTATCTGCCCCGACTACGAGCCCATCTCCAGAGCCACACTGTCACAACTCATCCCTGGAATGAGTTCTGTGGCTCTTCAGCCCCTGGGTGCCCTCCATGGGTACCAGGTGGGCAGGAAAAGCCCAGCAGAGCCATAAAAACACACATTGGGGACTAGTTTGACCCATTGAGTGCCCAGAACCTCCCCAAGCGTTCACAAAAAAAAAAGCTCCTGTGCCAGAAAGGAGCAAAACACCATGAAACCACAGTCTGATCAAACACACGGACATCAACCTACACTCACCCAAAGACAACACAATCTGGACATTGTAATTCAGCGCTGAACTCATAGGCAGCCACCAAAGAGCTATGAAGATCACTCAAACTTCCCTGATCTCAGAAGGCTCGTGGTGGGACTTAGAGGAGCTCACAGAATCATAGAATGGTTTGGGCGGGAAGAGACCTCAAAGTCACCCCCCAGTGCCACCCCCTGCCCTGGGCAGGGACACCTCCCACCACACCATGTTGCTCCAAGCCCCCTCCAACCTGCCCTTGAACCCCTCCAGGGATGGGGCAGCCACAGCTTCTCTGCCCAACCTGGGCCAGGCTCTCACCACCCTCCCACCAAACAAGTTCTTCCCCACAGCTCAGCTCCATCTCCCCTCTTGCAGGGTCCAACCCTTCCCCCTCCTCCTAGGGCTCCCCTCCCTCATCCAGAGTCCCTCCCCAGCTTTCCTGGAGCCCCCCCTTGAGGGACTGGAAGGGGCTCCAAGGTCTCCCTGGAGCCTTCTCTTCTCCAGGCTGAACCCCCCCAGCTCTCTCAGCCCCCCCTGATAGCAGAGGGGCTCCAGAAGTCTCGCCTACTGACACCACATCTCCCATCGGGCCAGCGACACTGCTACACCCGGGAGTTCAGGATGTATTGCCAGGCTTCAAAACTCTTCACTCTTCCCCAGAAATACACTTACAAAGTCCAGCACATACTGGTTTTAGCGATCAAACCTGCAACCAAAAGGAAATCAGCGACTGGAGACAGCTGGAACCCAGGAGCACTGAACAGAAAAGGTAAGAACATCCGTCTTCCAGGCATTCCAGGATGCCAGCTGAACTGAGGGTCCCACGTAAGATACTTTCATAGAAATTACAAATATCCCATAAAGAATATGCACAGAAATCATGTTGCAAAGTTGGGGGGGGGGGGGGAGAATACACTCTTTCCAGAGGTCCCATTTTCAAGCTGTGCATGTGGCAAGAGCAATTATCACAACTGGAAGCCAAGGCTCCCACCACTCAACATCGACTCCATGGGTTTTTAGCAAAGGAGCTTCTTGATGACACCAATGACTATTTGCGTGCCATTTTCTCTGAAATTGAAGAGAATTGAAACTGAATTCTCTCTACTACCAGAGAAACAGCTTTGCAGGATAAATAAAAAAAGGGTCGGGTTCCAAGCCCTCCAAGGTGGCTTTGGGAGCCCATTACTGAGAAGGAGCACGCTCCTAAGGCTCGGCTCCATGGGAGGCTGGGAGGGGGAGAAAAAAAAAGAAAGAAAAAACAAATATAAGGAGCACAGCTAAGTTGTTTAGTACCTATTCCGAGAGTTACTGGCCAACCACCCAGAAGAGATGTGTCTGGCGAGCTCTGACAACAACACATTTTGCACCACCAAAAAGGCTGTCTATCTCCTGGGCATCCTTCCACCGCAGCCCGACGTGCCAGGGCGATCGGTAAGAAGTGAATTTACCAACTAAAAAGACTCTCAGTCTCAGCTTTGCTTCATCCCATTCTTTTATTAACATTTATTTTAAAAAGCCTTTCCCAATTTAAAAAGATCGGTGCATGAACATCACCCACACCGTCACGGAATGGCTCTGAAGGGGGAAAATCGTCTGGTACCCAGAAAGTGTCCCTTCCTGATGAGTCTCCGTATGACCCAAGGGGGTATTTCGGGATGAGGGGAAGAGGATGGGGCAGGGGTGACAGGGACAATGGGGGGGGGGTTTCCCATGTTCTTTGCAAGCAGAATGGAGCCAGCACCACCCCAGGCCGGTGGAAGGTGGGGGTTTGCTCTGTTTCCCCAGGGCTTCCAAATACTCCAGGTCTGGACAGAAATCTGACGTTATTCCTTGAGCACTCACAGACTCCTTTAAGGTTCTTTTCCACTTGCTTCTAGGGGCATTTTAAGTTCTATTTAGACATTTTTCTGACACCTCAGAGAAGAATTTCCAAGCCTCCATGCCCCAGGCAGAGCCCCCACCACACTGAGCATGACCTGGGGTAGGTGAGAAAGGTGCTGAGGTTGGAGAGAGCCCCCAGCTGGGAAAGGTCCCCCAGCTCCTCACCCCCAGGCTGACACCATGACGGGTAGTTGTGGGTGCAAACACATCCACCACCGACCCAGACCTACAGCACCTCCATCAGAAGATGCTTCTGGGCCAAGGGTCCGTCCTGCTTATTCCCACTGTCACCAGTCTCTGCTTCACCTTCCCTGCGACAGGCAGGGCACGTCCAGAGAGAAAACCCAATCCCTCCTTTTCTGGGAAGAGTGTTTCCCACCTGAGGGAGCTTGAAAGAAAATCAACAATCACCCGGACTATCAGAACCCATCAGGTGCCATCCAAAACTGACATTGATACAAATTAATTGGCGAAGGACAGCAGAGCTAAAGCTAACTCTGCAAAAGCCAGGAAATGTAAAACAAAAATACCACCAGCCACGCTCTGCCGTGCCGTGATCTCCGGAGCTGGCAGGGACCCACCGGGGACACACCACGAGGACGACTCAGACTGTTCTGAACAAGCAGATGTGAGTAAAGGGGGAGGGTGGTGAGAGCCTGGCCCAGGTTGGGCAGAGAAGCTGTGGCTGCCCCATCCCTGGAGGGGTTCAAGGGCAGGTTGGAGGGGGCTTGGAGCAACCTGGGCTGGTGGGAGGTGTCCCTGCCCAGGGCAGGGGGTGGCCCTGGGGGGGCTTTAGAGTCCCTTCACCCCAAACCATTCTGTGATTATTCTATGATAAAGAGCAACCGCACTGTTGTATGGACTGTGGTGTGTCCCACAGGACACGATGCTTTTACCCCGAGGGTGGTGACAGTCACACTGACCAGCCACAGCCACCATTCAGGGGGTGCCAGAGCTCCCACTGCCATGGGGACACAGCACTTGTGCCTCTAGAACCAATGCTGACTCCTGTGCCAAAATATAACCATGCCAACGAAGCCAATGGGCTGTTCCTGGCAAGCACAACAGCCCAACAGCAATCTTGGGGCACCCAACTGTCTTCAAGTGGCACCCAACTGTCCTCGAAGGGCACCCAACTGTCCGCAAGTGCTTGCTGCCCTGAACGACACAGTTTGAGAGAGACTCCTGAAGACAAAGTAAAGAGGTGGCAGCTTCACACAAGCTGAGGACAGTTGGGCACAGGACCGATTACAGTTTGGCAGCTTTTGTCTCAAGGAGGACACGAGCCAGCACTCTCCTGTGACAGCCACGGTGACAGGATGGAGGAGACAGAAGGGCATCTCTGGGAGATCACTCAGTCCAACCCACTGCTTTTCAAAGTGGGGTCACAGCTAGAGCTGGTGGCCCAGGCTGGGGCTGAACCTGTCCAAGGATGGAGACTCCACCATGTTTTTGGGCAGCCTCTGCCTGTGGTCAGCCACCCTCGCAGTAAAACCATGTTTTCTTTCATTCCATTTCCCACATTGCAATTTGCACCCACTGCCTCTTGTCCTGTCACCGGGTACAGCCAAAGAGACCTGGCTCCACCTTCCTTCCTCCCCCATGAGGGATTTATACACATGGATGAGATCCCCCTGCAGCCACCTCTTCTCCAGGATGCACAGCCCCACATCTCTTCACACAGCAAATGCTCCAGTTACTTCATCAACTCCATGGCTCTTTGCTGGACTCTCTCCACCACGTCCATGTCTCTCCCATCCTGTGGAGCCCAGCACTGGACCCAGAACTCCAGATGTGGCCCCACCAGTGCTGGGCAGATGGGAAGGATCATCTCCCTTGACCTGCTGGCAATACTCCACACGCTGCAGCTGCTGGTCACTTTAGCAGCAAGGGACCGTTGTTGGGTCCTGGCCAGCCTTGTGTCCACCAAGACCCCAAGGTCGTTCTCCACAGAAGTGCTTTCCAGCTGCTCAGCCCCAGCCTGTCCCAGCACCACGGGTCAGCCCTCCCCAGGGACAGGGATTGCCATTTCCCTCAGCAGAACCTCGTGAGGTTGCTACTGGCCCATTTCTCTGGTCTGTTGAGGTCTGTTGAGGTCCCTCTGCACGGCAGCACAGGTCCATTGAGCACTCCTCCTGGTTCTGTGTCATACAGCACATCCCAGACGTGCTCCACTTCACCCTCTCAGAAGACACGCTGTTATCTGTCAGGGGATGGGTAGGGGCACAGCATTCAAGAAGGGAAGAAACAAACTTTTGAAGCTGCAAGTACTTCCCAAGTGCAGCTCTGCGCTGGAGGTGACCACAACAGTACGATGTGTTAAAGAGCTGTTAGTGAATCTGTTCAAAACAACTAAAATATATTCCAGATAGACTAACTATCTCTTCAAAATAATTCTTCTTCCAGCTCCTACCAATGAGAGAACAGTTTGGGTTGAAGGGATCTGAAACCCCCCCAGTGCCACCCTCTGCCCCGGGCAGGGACACCTCCCACCAGCCCAGGTTGCTCCAAGCCCCCTCCAACCTGGCCTTGAACCCCACCACCAGCTGCTGTGTTTGAAGGGATTTCAGCCTGGTCAGACCGATGGAAACCTTGATGATGCTCTACCCCACACCGCACACAGCATGAATTTAATGCCTCAAGTTCTCTCCTGGTGCTGAGGCCCCGAGCACTGACAGCACTCAACTGTTCATTCTCCTTTGCTGTTGCACACCCCACTTTGGTTTCTTGAGGATTTAACTGCTGTCACCTGCCAGAAGACAACGGCTTGCAATACCCAGGCTGCCCGTGTAATAGTGTTCTCTGTTCCACTCCCTCCAACCCTCTGGTCCTGCAGCACCACTGCTGCTCTGCACGTCCATAGCCCATGCTGTGTCCCCCCAAACCCCACTGCAATCCCCTGGCCCCAGCATGAGCTCACTGGCTGGTACTTATCGTCTCTGCAGTCCATCAGCACCAACGCCTCCAGTCCCACCACCCTCCTGCTTTCATCTTCCAGTTCCATGACCCCACCACTGTCAAGGAAACTTCCCCAACTGCTTGGCACAGACAGAAGCTGGGTTGGAACTAGATTATCTTTAAGGTCCCTTCCAACCCAAACCATTCCATGGTTCTATTTCAGGTGGAGATGGCACAGGGCAGCACAAGCCACCAGGGCCCATTGCTGGCTCCTGGGCATCCTGGTGTCCCCCAGGACTCCCAGGTCTTTCTCCCCAGAGCTGCTCTCCAGCAGGTCCCCCCCAACCTCTCCTGGTGCAGGGGTGATTCCTCCCCAGGGGCAGCACCCTAGATGACCTACATCAGTCTACTCTTCTTTGGGTTCAAAATACTCAGAATCTACATTTCAGTCTGTCAGGGGAAGAGAATCATGAGCTGCTCAATTATTTCTAGAGCTCAATCTCTTTAGGATCCGTGTTCAGGCTCTTTTGGAATGCACTCTCGGTGCTTGTTTCCAAGACAAAGCAACGCTGACAAAAAATGTCCTCATTCATCTTCTAACACAGCCAAGATCTGTCCTGATCCCTCTGACATTCACACAAGGCAGGAAAAACACTGAAAAACTCCAATGGAGAGAAGGAAAAACTTGCTACATAAATAAATGCCATAGCTCAAGAGGAGATTTTTTTCAGATTATTATGAAATTATACCTGACTTCTCCAAACTAAAGCAGAATTGGGGATCTCCTGCTGTATCTAGTAAGCACTGGAGCTGTTGAAGCCCACCTCTATATGGAGAACTAGCCCACCACGTATCTCCTTCCTACCAGGTACACTCCTCCTGGGATGTAGATGTCCATGGAGCCACAAGAAGGCAAGATAAGAAATAGAAAGTTAAAGGCAAGAAACACAAGAATGCCTCTTCACCAACCTTCTACTTCTTTCTAGCCCACCTAATCTGTAATTATCTGTAATTTGGAAGGACTCAGACTTCATTAATACGCACTGCTCCCAATACAAATTGGTATTGTGCCCACCTTTGGTAGTCAGGCTACCTTTGACAGTAACAGATCATTCAACCTTATTCCAGAGGATTCTTACCCAAAGAATGTTTTTCTCTTTAGAAACCTACTGGCAGACACTCTTTGAAAGCCAAGTCTTGGCCAGCTTCAGATCAGGCCCCCCCAAGCCCACGAGTGTCACATCAACCCAACAGCAGCAAACCCAGAGGTTATGGAGCATTATGTGATGTGCCCCACGTGCTTTCACACCTCCCACTGCCATGGGCAGGCATTACTCTACGCACGGTCTGTTGCAAGCACTAAAGCCCAAAGCAGAAGAGTAAAATAACAAGATATAAATCTGTCTTCTCCAGGTAGCCAGCACCTTCGCCTCCCAAGATCAAACATCAAGACAAACCTGATCCAACCTTAGTGCCACACTGAAACTGCAGCTTAATGCTACAACAGGAGACTAAGCACAAAGCCAGGAGAAAAACAGAAATCCAGGTTTTGGTTCCAGCCTGTGAAATAAATAACAGTTCACACGGCAAAGCACAGCAGGCTGTAGGTGCAAGAATGCCATTTTCCAAGCAATAGCTGCACGGAGTTAGAGAACCAAGAGGAAAGGAGCAGCTGCCCAGAATACACAGCCTGGGTCCCAGCCAGCCCTCTCCTGTCCCAGGCTGAGATCTCTCAATGAGCCCACCCTCGTGTGAAACAGCTATAGGGCTAGTGAAAATAAACCCAGGGACATCTCCTACCAAACTCTGCAAGAGACATCACCGCGCTCAGGCCACCTTTAGAAATTACAGGACGTGAATAAACCAACTATTTTAACATCAGGATTTTACGTAAATATATTCTCATTCATCACTACTCTCTCCGTTCCCACCCCTCATTCATCTGCCCCATTCTTTTTTATAAACTCTGAGTAAAAGGCAAAGCAGGATTGACTGGAGCCAGCCGAGGCACGGATGGTCCCAGCAGCTCCCCACAGCCCCGTTAGCACACAGGCATCAAACCCTGCGGATCTTGGCAATTTCTGTCCAGCTCCGACTGCACATGTACACATCAAAGCAGCAAGAAGATAGAGCACAGAGATGAACTATAGCCTTTATTGCCTCCTACAAAATGGGCATATCAAATTATACATTGTCTCTTTTGTGCTCAGCTCTTTGTAGTCAGTGATTACCATAGCACTGCCACAACTTAAATACTGAAAATCTGTGAAAACTGGTATCTTGTACCATGTTTCAGTCTCAGTAAAAAAAAAAAAAAAACGGACTTGGTTTATCATAATTTTATTACTTCATCTTCCATCACCCCCTCAGCATCTCATAACCTTCAGAGGTGAACAGTCATAGAATCATAGAATTGCCCAGGCCGGAAGGGACCTCCAAAGGCCATCTAGTCCGACCCCCCCGCAGTCAGCAGGGACACCCCCAACTAGACCAGGTTGCCCAGGGCCTCCTCGAGCCTCTCCTTGAATATCTCCAGGGAAGGGGCCTCAACCACCTCCCTGGGCAACCTGTTCCAGTGCTCCACCACCCTCACAGCGAAGAACCCTCTCCTCATCTCCAGTCTAAATCTGTTCCCCTCCAGCTTGAAGCCATTCAGACAGGCAGAAGCTTCTGTTTCATGCAGGTGAAGGATGCATCTCTGGGAAAAGGATAAAAACACCCCAAACCCAGAGGCTCTTGCCTGTAGGCCACTTCCAGGGCGGGTGGGGAGAAAAGCATGGTCTGAGGGGCAGGGTGGCTTGTCCGGGTGTCCCGGAGGGGGAGCAGGTTCCTCTGGTGAGCGTACCCCTGAACTCCAGTGCAGGACCTGCTGCTGCCTTCCGAGCTCCAGCTACTTCCAAGGGGAATGGGCAGGCACCTCCCGGCAGCAGGAGCCACAGCCCCACACTACGTCAACCTGGCATCCCAACCCCGTGGTTTGATTTAAGCAGAGGCCACAATACACTTCATTAACGGCATTTTTAGGAAAGATTTGGCACGGAACCCAGCCGCAGCCCTGGGGAACACCCGCTCCCCCTTTGGCCGTGGCACCCTCTCTGCAGCTCCTCTTCCCAAACCTTCCTTCCCAGCATCCTGGCACCACGTGCTCCTGCCACGGTCCTCAGCGCTCGCCTCAAAAACCAGTAGGGGAAACAGCAGTGCTTAGTGAATCTCTTCAAAACAGCTGGAAAAAAATATACTCCAGATACAGGGGATGAGAAAATGGCAGGGGAACATCTCCGACCCAAGATGCTTGCCCTCCCAGGGCACTCGCATCACACCAGGGCCAAGAGGAGGATGGAAACACTGCACAGAGAATTCTGTTACTCCTCAAAAGTCACCACCTGACTAAAGCTGGTTCAGCTTCCTGAGAGACTTCTCACCCCGTGCTGTTGATCTGAAAACACTCAGATACACTTAAAATTCTCAGATAAAATTTATTCTTAAGCAAAGCAGTATCCCAGCAGTTTGCAGGAGCCTGCGCTTGGTTTCCTCTCCTCGGCCAGCCAGATGAATTGCTGCTTCTTTTTTTTTTTTTCTTAACTTCTAACTGAGAAATGAAAGAGCCATCTACGTTTACATTCCTGGGACACAGAGGGTAAATCACAAGTGCTGCCGGAGCCTGGGATTCGGCACAGAAAGGGGCTGTGCTGGGTGTTTTTTCTTTTAATAAAAAAACGCTGCAGGCAAAAAATGATGAAGGCCCGTCTGTTGTACAAATATGCACACCAAATTAAGAGCTACTTCTAATTATGCCATGCTTCTGAAGTTCCCTAATAAAGAGATGATATCAAGAAGTACTTTGTTTTGATGATCAACTTTATCCTCGTGTAGTATCTAGTTAAACAGCCTCCTAATTGACGCCCTACCCCATGCTAAGGACAAAATTTGCACAGCTTCTTTATTTAAATGTTACATTTTTAATTAAATTCAACACACCCAGACACTGAAGAAACTGCAGCGCTTCAAAAAACGCAGGAAAAAAAGCTACCCATAAAAATATAACCAAATGCACTGTGAATGTAATTGCACAAAAAAAGGTCTTTTTTCTTTTTTTTTCCTAGGTCAGTCCAAAGCATATAGAGCGAAACACACCCCAGGGAAGGAAACCCCACAGTTACCAGCTCCAGGGCATCGGTGAGGGCATCTCAAACATTTTAACCTGCATTTCACTCAATCACTCATCATTTAAGCAATTAATAGCCAAACATTTTGGGTTCCTACTCCCTCTGTTTCCATAGCTCTGAGTCCATCCCCCCCACCATGCAAGCAGCACCCACAAGGAACCTTGGGGGGATTTCCGTGCTTGGCTTTAAAGACTAACCTTTAAGCGCAAGATTTGCAACTTGATTTGGATATTAAAAAGGTAACACACAATCCAGAGCTGATTTACACCTCCTGCAGGACTCCCCAGTCTCCGCTCCTCCCCACCGGCACCACTCACCCCACTCCACGAGGCTTTGATGCCACTCACACCATTTACTACCTGTTGTTTAAGCAACGCGTTACATTTTTTTCTTGGATCACCACAGTTAAACCCTTTAGAAGTCATTACAATTAATTAGACTGCTACCTCAGGAGTGAGAGGCTGGTATTTACCCAGGCACACCAGCGGCGGTTTTGAGACATCCCAGTTCGTTTGCATCACTCACCCCATGGGTCCCCAGACCCCAGCGATTTCATTTCATCGGGAGCTGACCTGCTGGAGAGCAGCTCTGGGGAGAAAGACCTGGGGGTCCTGGGGGACACCAGGATGCCCAGGAGCCAGCAATGGGCCCTGGTGGCCAAGAAGGCCAAGGGCATCCTGGGGGGCATCAAGAAGAGCGTGGCCAGCAGGTGGAGGGAGGTCATCCTGCCCCTCTGCTCTGCCCTGGGGAGGCCCCAGCTGCAGCACTGGGACCAGTGCTGGGCTCCCCAGTTCCAGAAGGCCAGGGAAGTGGTGGAGAGGGCAGAGCAAAGGGCTGCCAAGATGGTGAGGGGCCTAGAGCATCTCTGTGCTGAGGAAAGGCTGAGGGACTTGGGTGTGTTTAGTGTGGAGAAGAGCAGAGGGAGGGGGGATCTGCTCAAGGCCTGGCAATCCTTCCAGGGGGGGTGTCAGGAGGATGGGGCCAGGCTTTTCCCAGGGGTGCCCAGGGCCAGGCCAAGAGGGAACGGGCACCAACTGGAGCAGGGGAAGCTCCATGGGAACACCCTGAGGAGGCCGTTGTTTGGTGTGAGGGTGGCAGAGGCCTGGCAGAGGCTGCCCAGAGAGGTGGTGGAGTCTCCTTCTCTGGAGACATTGCAACCCCCCTGGAGACGTTGCTGTGGGAGCTGCTGTGGGTGCCCCTGCTCTGGCAGGGGGTTGGCCTGGGTGCTCTCCAGAGGTCCCTGCCAACCCCACATCATTCTGAGATTCTGTGATTTTCTGCTGCACATGCAAAATAAGGCCACGTTACCCGACCAACGTCACCCCACTCAGCCCGTGAGACACCGCAGCGGCAGCATTTGCAAACTAAGATTTCCTGTTGTGCTTCACAAGAAGATGAAGAGCTGCACGTTTCAGCTACACCTATTTTATCAGCACCACAGCGTCCTCAAATGAGCCAGAAAACCAGTGCTACCATTCATTTAGTGGTCCTTTCTACAAGTTCAAAGCTTCAAGGCTGCCTTTGTGCCTCCATCTACATTTTTTTCATGCTGCAGTTTTTACCAGAATATTCCAACATCACATTCTACTACCAACCAAACTACATGCCAACGAGGCACAATATCGCTGCGTCAACCCCATAACAAATCGGTGCCTGAAAACAGCATTTCAAACAATACATGCTTTTTGGTTTCCCAGGTTGGCCAGAGAAGCTGTGGCTGCCCCATCCCTGGAGGGGTTCAAGGGCAGGTTGGAGGGGGCTTGGAGCAACCTGGGCTGGTGGGAGGTGTCCCTGCCCAGGGCAAGGGGTTGGAAATCAATGATCTTTAAGGTCCCTTCCAACTCTAACCATTCTGTGATTCCATGAAAACAACCATTTGGAAATTTCAGACCCACCCTTTGGCTTTACCTGGACAAATAAATACTAAAAGCTCAGGTTGCTCGTGAAATCACAGACCGGAATTACACGCTGACGACACGAGGCCACAGTTTGCTGTGGATCCAGACCTGCACTGCTGAAAAAAAAAAAAAAAAGAATTTCCATTTCCACGCAGTATTAGCAGAAGAAAAATCAGCTGAATCACTGCCCCAGGCTGGTCAAAGAGGTGGCTGCAGAAAGGCTGTGCCAGAGGGAGGGAGGGCAGAGAAGGGCCTGGCAGGGGTCTGAGGAGCACGGAGGGGACAGCGTCCCGGCCACAGCGACAGCTTAAATCCACGTCAAACTACAGCTTTAGGCACAAACTCTAAGTGGTAGCTCACAACATAACTAAATGGCCTTAATCATAACCAAAACCACTAATAAAGAGTGTGGACTCTGCACCAAAAAAGGTGAAGATTTCATATGACTGAAAAGGATGACATTTATTTTTCCCAGTTTAATAATTCTAGGGATTGTATAAACTTTGGGAAAAGAAATTACCATCAGCCTTGCACAAGAGATGACCAGGAAGTATTCCTGGTCTCCAGAAATACCTTGGAGAAGGCAAATCACAATAGCTGCAGGAACGGAGTATCATCTCAGTGATCACCTCTGACTCCCAGAAAACCTTGTGGTCAAGCTCCCTTGGTGTTGGGATAAATATTCAGTTACAAGGAGTAAGATATTAATTCGCATAAGAACAATCCAAGTCCATTTGAGTAACAACTCCCACATCAGAAATTCAGTTTCAAGCAAAGCACACTGTAGTACCAGAAATGCTTGCCCCGTTGTGGCACAGAGAAGCATTCCCTCCGCAGCCGAGCCCTCGCCACTGGAAACCTCCTGAGAGCACCAGCACCTCAACGGGCTCCACAAGGGACTCGGCTTGAGGGAAGCATCTTCCAGTGAAATGAAAACCTGAATTCAGCTATGAAGAATACAGAAAACTATCAATCCTTTCCAAAGATGGAAATTCTTTTTGCTTTCTACAAATTCTGGAGGTAAGGTGTGGGGGGTTTTTCACTGCTGGAAAATGCCATTTTAAATAATCATAGAATCGTTGAGGTTGGAAGGGACCTTTAAGATCATTGAGCCCAACCGTAAACCCAACACTGACAAACCCACCACTAAACCATTTCACTAAGCACTATGCCTACCCAGCTTTGAAATCCCTCCAGGGATGGTGACT
The DNA here is from genome assembly GCF_001431845.1 of Calidris pugnax. Lineage (NCBI taxonomy): Eukaryota > Metazoa > Chordata > Aves > Charadriiformes > Scolopacidae > Calidris > Calidris pugnax. The sequence continues at coordinate 514,284 of NW_015091670.1, read as the reverse complement.
CCACCACTGCCCTGGGCAGCCTCCTCCAAGGCTTCACAGCCCTTTCGGGGAAGACGTTTTTTCCCAATATCCATCCTAAGCCTCCGCTGGCACAACTTGAGGTCATTTTCTGGGCAGCTCCAGCCACTCCTCCCCCAACCTGGACTGCCTATGGGGTTGATGTGACCCAAGAGCAGGAGCCAGCACATGGCCTTGGTGAACCTCACACCACTGGCCTCGTCCCATCCAGCCAGAATCACAGAATTGTCTGGGTTGGGAGGGACCTTTCAGATCATCAAAGCCAACCATCAACCCAACACTGACAAAAACCACCACTAAACTATATTGCTAAGCCCAGATCCCTCTGCAGAGCCTTCCTACCCTCCAGCAGATCAACACTCCCACCCAACTTAGTGTCCTCTGCAAACTTACTGAGGGTTCTCTTGATCACCTCGTGCAGGTTCTTGATAAAGAGATTAAAGAGAACTGTTGTACTTGTTGCTTCTATATCTGAAGAGGATAAAGCACTGTATTAAGGATGTCCCTCTTGATTTGGCTCCTGAGCTCGTCCACCCACCTCTGCACCAAGTGGCCAAGGCTGAACTTCCCCCCACCGCTGCGTGGAATGGTCTCAGTGAGAACAAAGAAGCAGTAAGGGAAAGGGAAGCATCCCAGGTTTTAGCATCCCAGAAAAAAAGCTTGTGACATTCAGCCCCTGAAAGCCAGCAGCACCCACTGCCTCAGAATTAGGTGCAGGAAAATCAGTCTGGGACCAGAGGATCACAACCTGCTGAAGATTAACTAAAAATGCAGGATTCCACCAACATACTCCCCAGCATGTCACGGTGGTGGTAAGCATTACACACAGAGGAATGTTTTCCCCTCTAATTTAGATGGGTAAAACACCCCCACTAACTCTTGGCCACATTGATAGCCCCAACACCGCGTTTGATAAGTGACATACGTGCCAAAAACTGTGAAGGAGAAATACATCTAGAATTCCACAGGGACCACGGGACATCCCTTTCCTGTTCTTAAATACACCAGATCATCCAGTATGGGGTTTGTCTTTTCTGCCATTTTCTTGAATCACATACCTCAAAATTGTCTCTAACATTAACACACGTAATATTTTGCCATTTTTCAGGCATAGCATCCATTCCAATAATTACACTTTCCGAGTTAGTTTGGCTTATTACTTCACACCCAGAGATCAATTTTCACAGACCTTCCATCAACGCTGCCTGGTCCTCCCCTCTCAGGCAGCCGGCCTTTAAACCAGCCCAGATTCACAAATTGTAGTGACTTCCTTCTAGCAAGTATTGTCTTCCACGTTTCAAAACCTAAACACAAGGGTCAAGGGAGGATGGTTTCTTCTTATCAAGGGCCTTTGAGGTCCTCCCATTTCTCCAGGCACGAGGTCTGCTGTTGCTTGTTAGTGATGTGGTAAAGTTTCTGGTTTTCCCTAACTAATATATTCATGACCAGGGCACGGTCCACTGGCTCTAAAAACAAACCATGATTATGCAGTAATATTTCCCTCACAGGGCAAATGTCTACCGTGACCACTAGGTGATTCAGTTTCACTTCACACTTCCCTCTAAAAACTCAAGCCTATGCCCAAACCCCAAGTATACACTAAATATTTTTACCCGTTCTTGTCTTCTAAGACTAGAAATAATTAAATAGTCTTGTTCTTGGGAATTGCACCATTTCATTCCCAATGTTTTGTTCCAGGTATTTTAAATAAAACGGCACTTACAAGCTCACTTCAATTGAGTAAAAAAATTTATTCATGAGAAATGAGTTGGAAGCAATGGGGTCTCTCTGCGAGACACGACATCCCTTACCAGCACTAATTAAAAGGGAGGGGAAAAAGAGGAGCTGGGAGGCCACGGCCACACCAAAAGCACTGCAGATATCAACACTAATGACCTGCAACCGTTATTTTACAGGGACTATAGTTGGCCAAGAGCAGGGGTGACAGAAGTAACAGGAAAAACAGAAGTAATGAAATTAGCTGCCTATTTTGCAAGAGGAAGCAGCGGGTACCGTGTAACATCAATGAAATCCAATATGCATTTATTCCTGGCACCACATCCCAAAAACATTACGCGCCTTTCTACAAAATCTGGCATCCTTGAGCCCCTTCATAGTTTTGTAAACTCCTCTGTTCCTTCATGCTTGAGTCTTCCAAAAACTCAGACACGTGCAGCAGCCTCGAGGACTGGGCATAATGAAATCGTCTTTAGAGAAAGTAGAAGGAAAACACTCAATATTTACATGTACTAAAACAGTGATAAAGTTTGCTTCAGCTTCAGGCCCTCTTCATGCCAAGCACTGAGGAAACATGGAGAGACCGTGTGTGCTGCACCGTGGAGCTCACTGCCTATTTATGGCCCAAACCAGGCAGACGGTCACAACAAAATCCCAGAGTGATGTGGGGTTGGCAGGGACCTCTGGAGAGCACCCAGGCCAACCCCCTGCCAGAGCAGGGGCACCCACAGCAGCTCCCACAGCAACGTCTCCAGGGGGGTTGCAATGTCTCCAGAGAAGGAGACTCCACCACCTCTCTGGGCAGCCTCTGCCAGGCCTCTGCCACCCTCACACCAAACAACGGCCTCCTCATGCTGTTCCCATGGAGCTTCCCCTGCTCCAGTTGGTTCCCGGTCCCTCTTGGCCTGGCCCTGGGCACCACTGGGAAAAGCCTGGCCCCATCCTCCTGACACCCACCCTGGAAGGATTGCCAGGCCTTGAGCACATCCCCCCGCCCTCTGCTCTTCTCCACACTAAACACACCCAAGTCCCGCAGCCTTTCCTCAGCACAGAGATGCTCTAGGCCCCGCACCATCTTGGCAGCCCTTTGCTCTGCCCTCTCCACCACTTCCCTGGCCTTCTGCAACTGGGGAGCCCAGCACTGGTCCCAGTGCTCCAGCTGGGGCCTCTCCAGGGCAGAGCAGAGGGGCAGGATGACCTCCCTCCACCTGCTGGCCACGCTCTTCCTGATGCTCCCCATCAACAACGTGCAGCTACTCCTCTGGCATCTCCACCTCTCAATCAGAGCCTGGAAAACCAACCGTGCCGGTCACATGTATGACACAAACTTAAAGGGGTTTATTGTATTGGTCTTAAATAGCTAACTGTGCCATTCTGAATCATTTATAGACACCGCTTTCAACCTCAAACTTATCGGTCGGCTGTAAAAGAGGAAGAAGATTCATCAAGCGGAGCAGAGGGCACAGCCCATTGCAAAACACTTCCAACATCTCAGACACCTTAAAATCCACCGTGGGTGAGATGACAACCTCCCTGGCGTGAGGTGAGACGAGGAGGTCCCCACAGAGCCCTTCCCTAGCGAGCCCAGGCTCCTGTGACAGGACCCCTCTTACCTGACGGGGTAAGCATTCATGCTATGGATGACTAATCTGAGTTAGTCACCCAGACTCCCTTTGCAGCAGGGGAGAAATGAGCACTTCTACAGCAAAACTTGGCTCTATTTTCGACTTCTGCATCAAAAGAAAACAAGCATCTGTTTTGCTCCACTGGCTAAAAAAGGAATCCTAACTGGTTACCTCAGATGTGGGCATTTACATCATAAATATGTGAACTTCAGCGAGAGGGCTCCAGCCCCTTGGAAGTGAAGGCAGAATCTGAAAATCTTGGGGGAAGGGAAGGCTTAGAAAGTAGAAAATAAAAGAAAATTTAGGATATACCATGGACAATGTAATGTTAAAAAGTAATACAGTAAAGGCCTGGTAGTAAAAAAACAACTCAGCACTAAGAAAAACAATCTTCCATATTTTAAAAAAAAAAAAGGCCTAACATGCAATAACAAGTTGAAATCAGTCATCTAGTGTTGTCTAATTTGTTAACTAGAGTGCTGATTGAGCATCTGTTGCCCATTAATTGGGTACCCCGGCTCAGCCAGCGTCCTGGGACCCCGAGGATGCCCTGGATATTCTATTTGCTGGGCTTGGTTTGAGTTAATCTAAAACAGAATCACAGGGCTGCAGCCCCGCTATTCCCAACCCCTTCACATTTAAACTCTCTGGCAAAGGCCCCAGCAGCACTGGGGCTGTTCTTACCCCGGCTATTAAATAAAATAACCCCGCAGAAAACAAGGAGGGGAAGGGGAAGCAGTGTTCTGGCAGAGCAGCTCCCCGCACGGGACCAGCAGGAACGCAGAGGGACCAACCAGGAACACGCTGTGCCATAAATTCAGATTATTTCAATGGGACCACACCCTATTTAAATCCCGACGGGGAGAGACCTGCTCTTTCTACTCTTCTCCTTCCTGGGTGACAGGTTCCTGCGTCCTCCCCCGTGTCAGCACTGCTCATGCAACCGCACTCGGAGCTGGTTGAGGGAGCGACCCCCCCAGTGACACACACAGCCTGGACCCGGCCCCTCCACAGCCCCGGGCACCTGCACCCTCCTTCCTTCTAAAAAGCCAAGATCTGTCTTAACAGAAAAGAACTGAACGGCACACCAGAGGATCTTCTGAAGAAAGCAGATGAAAAGTAAACAGCTAAAGCAGCACAACCTTTCTCACCCCACCCGGCTGCACAGGAAGGTGAGAGAAGCTGGAAGAACCCACAGGTCTGGGGAGGCTCCGAGGAGCAGAGAGAAAGGAAGGAATCGCCATGGAGAAAAGAATCTTATCACAAAACGTCCCGGCGTACCCAGCCTGCATCTTCTCAGCCAACAGAATTCAGCCTGCCGTAGAAAAATCAAAGACAAAACCGAAACTGAAATATCTTGTGTTCTATATTTCCTTCTTCCTTCCTGTAGGTTGCAGGGAGAAGAGCCCAGCTCCACTGCTGCAGCCTCCCAAATTTCCCTCTTGCTCCCAGTAAGCGCTGCCGGTCTCCTCTCCACTTTGCTGCTACCGCTCCTAATTCTGCCAAACAAAATCAGAATCAAAGTGACTTAATAGTTATCAGTGTCACTGCAGGCCACAGCAGCAAACTGAGGAACTGAAATAAAATTTAAAAAAAAAATAAAGACAGCAAGGCCTGCTGGAGAGAGCAGCAGAGACACTGCCCGGCTGAGCACACACCTTCAACCCCAGCCATCAACATGCTTGGGAAGTTTTCTCTGCACACCATGGAGATCCCTCACAGTAGATCCCACCCCCCAAAAACAAAACCTGGCGAAAGCTTCTTCTTTGGCCAAGGTGAGAAACCAGTTCCCAGCTCTGCCCCTTCGCCTCGAATAACTTCTTGAACTTTGCCATTTAACCGTAATGTTATTTTCTCGTGCCTTCCGGTTTCCCCTTCTGTCCAGATAAGACTCTGTCCTCGAGCACACGACAGGGGCAGGGGGGTAAGAAACTCAGCATTTGCCAGGCCGTGACACCCGGGGACACTGCCCCACGCACCCCGATGACACGGCCCACAGAGCCTGCAGCCCCCGCACGGGGGGAGAAAGGGAGACCCAAAGCGAGAGAAATTGAGAGGAAAAAAAAGAATCGGTGGCAGCTCCACAGCTGCAGAGCTGCCATGCTCATGCTAATGATTTTAACTTCCTCCTCCTGACACCGCTGCTCTCCGAGGCTGGCTCGTCCTCCTCCTGCTGCCCAGCCCCTTCCCCAGGCTCGGTGCCACTCGGGGGTGGCTTTGAGGTGACACCTGCCAAAAAGGACCACTCCAGGGAGGCTCCAGGCACTGCTACGGAGCCATTTATTGTCTCAGCTTTATCTAGGACTGAACGGCATTAATAAGCAGAAAGAGAGAACGTCACTGTTCATTCAGCCAGAGATGTCAGACCCCCCCAGCGCAGACCTGAGCCCGACACCACGTATGCCACGTGTGTGCCACCCAAATTCCACAGAAATCCAAGCTTTTTCAGTCTTAGATTTTTTTAACCTTGGCTACGAAAGCTTCATTTCCCCAGATAACTAATATTTATTTGCCCGAGCTTCCCCCCGTACCAGAGTTCACAGGCAGGTAAAAATAGCCAAGGCATGTAATAATAATGTCAATATTGGTTATTGCGCTGCTGCCTGGTTTGGCAGATCAAAACAAGGAGCAGAGAAGTCCATGGCAGGGGGAGGGCAGGGTGGTGGGAGGAACAGAGAGAGGGAAAGAGAAAAAGCCCGATTAAAGGAACAAGTGCCCCAGAACCGCAGCAGCGGACAGAAAAGACAACATACTTTTGCTTCTAATAATATTGAATCAAAGAAGACACTTAAGTTCCTTTGTTGCTACTACTGGTCACACAGAGGCCACATTCTTTCCCTGATCCTTATATAAACCCACAGACATCTGTAGATTTTCTGTGAAAAGGAGGTAAGAAACAGTCAAACCCATTCCCCAGCCCATAAAACGTAATTAAGAACAGAACTGTGTTACCCTATAAATAGGGCTGGGAGTAAAAAACTGCTCTGAACCGTGGCTCCATATTTGACTGCTGGGATGGAGAGCTGAGATCATTCATTAATACAGTCCATTAATTCTGCTCTCCTCAATTAGGTATTTTTTTTCCCCAATAATTTTACATCTAGCGGAACAACGAGACCTCCCACAAATATTCCTGCCTATAAAGTTCTCAGAAGTTTCGTCCCCACTTGGCCTCTGCTTTGCTCCCGACTCACTGACCTCACCCGTCTTTCCCATGTCATTTACACCCCAGTTTCCCAGTTATTCCTGTCGTTCTACTATTGTTTCAGAAACATTTACTCTAACGAGATCCTCTTCCATTTCTCGGCATTCCAGTTCGCCCATTTTTACGGCGGAGCTTATTACGCCGTCCCAGCTACGGCCCTTCAGGCACTGACACTTCAGACTCGAGCCACTGGCTTCAGAAAACAGGCTCCTTGATGATGTATGTGAAGTCATTTTCCCAAACGTATAATCTCCAGCTTTGACACTTACACTTCTCTACACGCCTTATTACCAGAAACACGGAGAGGGAGAGATCATCCTGCTGCCCCCGCCCCGAGCTCACCCCAAACCTAACACCTTTCTCGGCTGAAATTCTTCTCTACCACCAACCTCGGGGGAGGAGAGGGTTTTGGTTTCCCTTTGCCACCTGAGCCGATGGCGAGTCAAAGTCCAGGGAGAAGGAGAACGAAGCTCAGTCCCTTCCACAGAGCATGGAAAAATGGATGTATCTCCCTGGGATAGCTCCCCAGCAAAGAGGAGGAGAAGCAGATTCCTCCTCCTCACTCAGGATCGTGCCATCCGTGGACAGGGAGGATGTCATTCACTCCAGCTGATCCCAGTCCAACCAGTGGGTCAGGGCTGGGGGAGCCCACCCCGAAGCACCTCCAGCCCCCCCTGCAGCAGGGCCATAGCCCTCTCCCCCCAGGGCAGCGTGGCCAAACAGGCCGTGCCACCCCCGACAGCGGCCTGCAGCTCTCTACAAACCATTTAAGACTGAAGATGCTCGCTTACAAGGAATAAAAAACCCCAAAACATAAGCTCTTACAGAGTTTTCTCTTCGCTACTCGTTTCTGACAGTCCCCAACTTCTGAAGGATGAACTTAGAAATTCAACCCGTCCCTCCTACGGCACGACTTTGGGTTCTGAGGGGGGACCCTCAGGTTGTCCCCACCGCCCCCAGAGCCACCGCTGCGCAGGGGTGTCTCTCTCCTGGGTCTGCAGGAGCCCCCCCAAACCTCCACGCCATCCTCTGCACCATCTGACACGGCCCGGGCTCTCCCCAGGAACCTGCTCCAGCCCCAACACATTTTCCACCGTTTCCAGCCAGGCCGTTGTGCCAGGGCCCTGGATTGGCAACGCCACACAAACAAAGTACAAAAGTCACCAGAAAGGTCTGCATGAGCCAACAGAATAAAAAAAAAACAAAACTCAACCCAAAGCCTTTCCATTTCAAACCAGTCTGTCCTTATCCAATCCTCAGGCTTCTTCTCCCGAGCAAAGATTTGTTGGTATCACTCAAAGCAGTGCAGATCATGATGTGTTCCACCTCCCAAAATGTAACTTTGCTTCCTATGCCATCGCCATGGGTTGCCATGGAAATGGCTATACTACCAGCCACCACATTTACTTTTTTTTTTTTTGAACCACTGAAGTATTTTGGCAGACTGTTCGCTTTTAAGCAGCAGAGTAATAAGAGAAATCATAAACGTTTATTCTTCCATCATTCTTAAAAGGGTGCCTTACAACAAAACCCTGCTGGTAAGCAATTCCACGCTGGGCTCCAAACCCGGGAAGCCCTGGACAGGACTGGAATCACAACTTTCTCCTCTGGGCTTTTTTGTTAAGAGAAAATAAAGCGCATTATGAAAACAAGCTTCACGTTCTAAAGTACTAATTTTTAAGTGGGAGATCAGGATATGAAAAATACCTCAGGTCCCTCCAACTCCTCTCGGTTTCTCTTTTTCACTTCCTAGTTGCTTTTTTTTTTTTTTTTCAGACTAGTGCAAAACAAGGCCTTCAAATAGGGGGAGGAAAGGGGGGGGAGCTCTCCTTAGACTCGGCCAGAACTCCTTTTTCTGTAAGGTGAGGTGCTTTGGCGATTCCTTCGGCGGCGACAGCCCCTACCCCAGGTTCTGCGGGTTCATCACGGCGGGAGGGTGACGTTAATTTCGGGGGGAAGGCGGCGGGTCCCCGGGCACCGACCCCCCACCCCTGACCTTGTCACCGCTCCCCGGGGCCGGGCACCGAGGAGCCGCCGAGGCCCGGACCCCGCTCCCCGTCCCCCCAGCCCCGCCGGGCCCACCTCCTTCCGCAAAAAACCCCAGGAAAAGGGCACGGTGACAGGCGCGGAAAGTGGGGTTTAACCCCCAAAGGGCAGGAAGCGGCGGGGCCGGGAAAGGACCCCCCAGGCCCGGAGGAGCCGGGGGGGCGGGCGGCCAGCACCGGCGGGGCTTTAAATAACCTAAAAACCAGGGAAAAACAAGGCAGGGGCCGCCGGACGCGGCCCTGCAGCCGCGGCAGCGCTGGGGGCCCCGGGTGAGCGCTCCCTCCGGGGGTGGAAGGGGGTGTCGGTGCCGGCGGGGAGGCCGGAGGGGCGGCGG
>NW_015091670.1:504514-504911 GCF_001431845.1 Calidris pugnax | reverse complement strand
CGTGGTTTGGGGGCGGGACCAAGGGGTGGGCGGGGCGTCGCCCTGGGGTAGGGGAGGGAGGGGAAAAAGAGGAGGAAAAGGGAAAAGGGCTGAGCAGAAGAGAGGAGAAAACGGGACTGGGGGAGAAAGGTGCGTCTTGGTCGTGCTGGCGTGTTGGGTGCAGTACAGCCCGTGGGTGCCTTGGCCAGAGTTGTCTTGGTTCGTGAATAAACTGCTTTCTAAGGGCCAACGTCACAGAATATGGAATCACAGACTGGTTTGGGTTGAAGGGAGCTTAAAGCCCCCCCAGTGCCACCCCCTGCCCTGGGCAGGGACACCTCCCACCAGCCCAGGTTGCTCCAAGCCCCCTCCAACCTGCCCTTGAACCCCTCCAGGGATGGGGCAGCCACAGCTTCTC
>NW_015091670.1:497165-504471 GCF_001431845.1 Calidris pugnax | reverse complement strand
CCCGGAGCCTTCTCTTCTCCAGGCTGAACCCCCCAACTCTCTCAGCCCCCCCTCCCAGCAGAGGGGCTCCAGCCCTCCCAGCATCTCCGGGGCCTCCTCTGGCCCCCTCCAACAGCTCCGTGTCCCCCCAAGCCCTTCTGGGCAGGGCTGCTCCCCATCCCTCCATCCCCAGCCTGGGCTGGGACCGGGGGCTGCCCCCTCTCAGGGACAGGACCCTGCCCTTGCCCTTGTTGAACCCCACGATGGTCACAGGGACCCACTTCTCCAACCTCTCCGGGTCCCTCTGGATGCCATCCCATCACCCCCCCGGCGTGTCACCCCACCGCTCAGCATGGTGTCACCAGCATATCATCATATAGGAACTGCTCCTATTCCTCTCCTAATTCCAAAGTGAACTCCTGCCATTAGATCTACCACTCCATCTCATCTTCTTCGCTTGCGTTTATTTAGGTAGGCCTTGACCCTGCAGATATTAATACACGTGGTTAAAATCTAACATGTGTGTGCCTATTTCAGAGCCGAGAGACAGATCTGCCGTGGAGGCGCCTGCTGGAACAGCCGAGGTGGGAAACGTGCCCGGCGGCTGGAGGTGATCCCAAGGGAAGGTGTGGATTTTGCCAGCAAGGCACGTGAAAAAACAAAACACTTTCATACCGCCCCTGTTTACACTATAGGGTTTTGGGGGTGTTTTGCCACCAAAAATTTCACCCAGAACTAAATAGGCAAAAATTCCTGGTTGACGCTTGTTTTTCACCTTAAGGCCCTCAAGAGAAGGACTTTGAATGGCCCCCTGTGTGGTAATTAACACTTTGTTGCCCATTAACAAGGAGAAAACGCAGTACAACCTCAGAAGTTTCATTTCTCTGTTTTGTCTGGTGGAGGGTAATGAGGTAATAAAGCCATTTTTGTGGCAAACTGTGGCTTCTGGGGACACAACAAGGGCCAACTCCGAGCCGATTCCTGAGTCTCCCAGCCATCCCCGGAGCAGATTCATTCCCAGGCATCCAGCCTCTCCAGCCCATCGCCCGGGTACCACTCCTGGAGCATCCTCCTCCTTCCCTCCTCCAGCACCACCAAAAACCACTAAAATACAGCTGAATACCCCGGGGTGGCAGCGAGTGGGGCTCACCTCTCCCGGGCAGGCACAGGAACAGGGAGAGCTGCTCCAGTCGGGAAAATAACCGGCGGGTGCAAGCCCCCAGTTGCTTTACTGGGGTGGGTTTATTCCACTGGGCAGGGGCTGTCGGTCTCTCCCGTGCCCACCCATGCTGACACGCAGCTGCTGAATACAGGTGTGACCCCTGGCCTGTTCAAACAGGGACAAAAATCAGCATTTGCCTCCTTGCGCACACAAAAAAATCAGTAATTTTTAGGTTTCGCAGCCTTTGCTGCTGTTAAAGCCAGCCTGGGATGTAAATAATGAAAAATGTCACGTTATCCCTGTCACCAATGTCCCTGAAGGGGAAGAAGCTGCTCATTCAGTGTCCTTCCTCCAGTGGTTTGAGCACTTGCAGGGCAACTGTTGGTTGAAATTCATGCTGCCCATATTCAGACCAACGTCTACTTAAAAACATGCCTCTTGAATCACAATTATTTAGGTTCCAACAAAGCAAAAAGCCATTGAGGAGAGGCCTGCCTCTTTGCCTCTTCCAGAGTTTTATAGCAAATCGCCCAAGGGGTTTTACCGTTTTGGGCTGACCCAGGTTGGTGATCTCACCAGGTTACAAAAACCTGAATTTACTTTTAAATCCTAACGCCTGTGAGTAAAACAAAAAAACCCTGCCTTTGCTGTTTCCATGGTCTTTTCTATCATCCCGGTTTGCCCACTGGTCATTTCAAAAGTCCTGCAGAAGGAAGGAGCAAGGGACAAGGGTGCCAGCTCTGCTCAAATTAACTGCAAACAAAGGGGCAGCTGCTCCATGGCTTCTCCCAGCCTTGGCCAGCGGTGAAGCTGCCGAGTTTGCCCACCATGGTGCTGTGTCCAAGAGCCACCAGCTCCCCAAGACAGCAAATCTGTCACCTTGATGTCACTTGGCATATTCTCCCACTCTGCTCTGCCCTGGGGAGGCCCCAGCTGCAGCACTGGGACCAGTGCTGGGCTCCCCAGTTCCAGAAGGAACCACAGGGAAGTGGTGGAGAGGGCAGAGCAAAGGGCTGCCAAGATGGTGAGGGGCCTAGAGCATCTCTGTGCTGAGGAAAGGCTGAGGGCCTTGGGTGTGTTTAGTGTGGAGAAGAGCAGAGGGAGGGGGGATCTGCTCAAGGCCTGGCAATCCTTCCAGGGTGGGTGTCAGGAGGATGGGGCCAGGCTTTTCCCAGTGGTGCCCAGGGCCAGGCCAAGAGGGAACGGGCACCAACTGGAGCAGGGGAAGCTCCATGGGAACACCATGAGGAGGCCGTTGTTTGGTGTGAGGGTGGCAGAGGCCTGGCAGAGGCTGCCCAGAGAGGTGGTGGAGTCTCCTTCTCTGGAGACATTGCAACCCCCCTGGAGACGTTGCTGTGGGAGCTGCTGTGGGTGCCCCTGCTCTAGCAGGGGGTTGGCCTGGGTGCTCTCCAGAGGTCCCTGCCAACCCCACATCACTCTGGGATTCTGGGATTGTTGATGCCAACAATTGTGGATACAGACAATTCAGACACAATCCCGACTGTGTAAGAACCCAACATCTTAAAACTCCTTCTTGTGGGTTGCACTGCAAGGGGACAATAAGAATTCACCCCACTGTTCCTTGTCCCCGTGCTGCTGCAGACCCACACCTAAAGCCTCAGACCAACCCCCTGTCCCATCCCAGGGTGCTCAGCAACCCTTGGGATTGCACCCCAGATATTAGCAAGTATTAATTACCTCCTCATCCTATCCATGCAAACTCACAGCCTTTGGACTACCAGGCTGCTGAACGGTGCCCTCCTTCTTTATTTTTTTCTCTACGCATTGAACATGTATTTCCCAACCAAAGCTACCTCATTACCATACACCTTTGAGCTTGAAAACCTGCCGCGCTTTAACTCAAGTAACTGGATTTACACATCAAGCAGGGGGCACAGTAAGTGGGGTTTTGTTGTGTGACCTGCTGTACTGCTGGCGAGGGCTTGCTCCCTGCTTTGAAGCACTGAACCCTGTTCAGAGGAGGCTTTGATTCTGAAGTTCGGTGAAAAAGTATAAAACCCAGAATTTTTGTTAGAAATCCAAGGATCGCTGCAGCAAAGGCTTGGGCAGGGCGTGGACACCGGTGTCTTCAGCCCCTCAGGGCAATGAGCATTTTGGGTTTCAGACCCTGAGCCCAGCTCTGCAGCTCTAGGAGCGGAGGGAAGAGCCCGAGCCTCGCCGAGGATTGGCAGCGAGGCGGGATCCGGCACACGCTCTGCTGGGAGCCTGCACCACCAGAAATAGGATGTCGAGGGTGAAGAATGCCGGGCTCTATTCTTGGCTTAGCAATGAAGTGCGAGCTAGTGCCTAGAACAGACGTTATCTCAGGATCGCCGAGCTGCAGCTCTGACAGCAACACTGAGAAACCCCAAAGGGAGGAGGGGAGAACTCTGCCTTCCTTCTCCCGCAGTCACAGGCTCTTTTCCTACAGATAATTTGTGTCTCGGGCTTTTCCAAACGCTGAGAATTATATTTGGCAGCCTTTTGGGGCAAGTTACAAGGCCTTGTTCAAACAACAAAGCTCTGAAGCGCAGAGAATATAAACAGCCCTCAGAAGCGAGCCTGGCGAGAGAACGTTCCTTGGCTTCCAGCGCATCGCACGTTCCTCCGGTCTGCAGGGTACTGCTGTTCCTCCTCTCGTCTGGGGAGCATTATCCTGACTGGCAATGCGAGAGGAAAGGCAGGCGAGCCGAAGCCCGATGCAAAATATCCTGCAAAATCTGGTAGGCCGGTCGCTGCTGAGAGCGCTGATGCAGGAGATAATTATAGATGAAAGTGTAGCAACCGCTGTTGGTGGAGGTTGCGAAATGCTCTATTTACTCGCGTTGCTTAGGAGCCGTGCAAAACCCACAGGCTGGCCCCGGCGCAGCAGCGCGCTATCTCCGGCGCAGCTCCGGCGAGGAGCAGATCCGCGGCGTCCGCGGGCGCTGCAGAACCTCCGTTGCCCAAATATGGCCCAGCAGCAACCAGGCGCTTAAAAGGCTCGAAATCGTGGGCCCTGTGATTAGCTGTTTCGGAGAGAGCGAAAGCGCGGAGGGCCCAGCCCTCCAGCCAGAGCTGATTAAATTCTTCACTTGCAGAAAACACCACTTTGCAGCTTTCTCTGCAGACGCTGGGAGGAGCAGGGGACCAGCACCCTCCCCACCCAGCCAGGACGGGCCAGATACCCATCAGGGCTTAAGGTCCTCCCTTGGTTTTGTTTCAAGACAAGCTGAGGAAATGAACCGTAAAAGCTCTTGTGTTTAGACAACGCTCAACCAAAAATACTCTGGAGGCATGTCCCCAGCTTGTGTAAATTGCCAGGCGGTATCAGAGCGGCGATCAAACGCCAGGCCTTCCCTCAGATATCCTGTGGGTGTTGACACAGCAGCTACAGGCGGTCAGACGCTGTTTTCCCAACAGTGCAGTGGTGCCCTGGCGAGGCTGTCGATGCAGCAGGACCTTAACCCGTATCATCTCCTTGCCTGGAGTTATTGCATCTCACTAAACATACCCATGGCCCACCCCAGGGTGCAGAGGTGCTAGGCAAACACAAACAATTAATTGTAATATTAGCTGTTAAGTACTATCATTATTTCTTATAGGCTCTCATTGTGCTGTATGTAAAGAATTTCTGTTACTATATGCTTTGCTGCTTGTTGGATATTAATGATAATGTTAATATCCAGTCATGATGTCCATAGCTCTCACAATAAGCACACAGAAGGAGAACAAGCTCTTTAGTCTTCCTGTTCTCAAGGACTTTCTTCATCAGCCAATTTCGCCACCCCAATGCTACGAAACATTGGTGAGGCCTCTACAGAAGTCTGGCATAAGAGACACCCCGACTTTGGTCCTACTCACAATCTCAGAAAATCCTAATGTTTTTCTTCCTCGCTAACTGTGCAGGACAAGTTGTCAAAGAACTCAGGTGAAAAAACCCAAGCTAACATCTGGCTCTTGCCAAAAACGGGGCACAATAAAAATATAAGAAAAAAATAATCTAAATAAAAATATCAGACATTTTTTGCCCCATAATCCTTTGTCCCATAATGAAAATCACCTTGAATCTTATTCCAAGGGGTCTCATATAGCCGATTTCACTGCAGCTACACATACATTCCTGGCGTGCCAAGCAGAAGAAAATTTACCATGAATAAAAAGGATGACAAAAGTACTTGTAACATTTGAGAAGTATCAAAACAGTAGCTGAAAGACTTTGATTGATATGGAAACACACACCTTTCCTCTGAACAGGAACCTATCACAGGCACAAAGTCAGCACAGATCCAAGGTCTCCAGTTCTCTCTTCTCAGAGGCCATTTCCAAGAGCCATATTGCAGGATCAGCAAGTATTGGAACCCTAAAACGAGTTTTAAATTTAACAGTGTGTTGGACAGACAGCCAGAGGAGAGGACACAAATTAATCTGTAGTAGTGAAAGGCTCTCTCTCTGTATCTAACAGTTAAGAAGGTAGATTCTCCCCTAAAATTATGTAAATCTGAAATAATCCCATTGGTCCTGACAGAATTACCCCCACTTTGTACTTATGGGTCATGATGCAGTCTACCAAGGAAACACACAGAAATGGGCACAGCTTTTCCCATCAAATCAGACACCAGAGCCTTGGCTCAACCCCATGAAGAGGCTTTATGGCCAAGCTCACAGGGCTAATGTCAGGGCTGAGGTTACTGCTCGCCTGAGTGAACTCCAGCTTCTCCATCACATAACTCAGGAGACAAACTTCTCCTCTCTAGGAGGCACGGGGTGCCAGCGGGATGCCATGAGTCAGTGTAAGGCTGTCTCAGCCAGTGCTGCTGAAGACTCTTTCTCCTTCACATGCTCTTTACGGTGCCCTAGTGTTCGTCTGCTCCGTGACTGAAACTGGCCCAAACTGACCTAGCAATAAATAAGAAAGAAAAAACAACCAAAAGTGAATGTGTTTTAGCCATCCCCTCAGGAAATCTGCCATGAAACTGCTATTTATCACTGATATTTTAACATTTCCTCAATGTCACTGTCCTCCCACCCTGAGTGCTGAATAACAGCGAGAAGGCAGCAGCTCCTGCCGCAGAGTTCACATGCCTTAGATCGAACCGAAACGCACACGCTGGGCTCCCACTTTACCCTTTGCCATTGACATTGGCTCACGTCCACCCTGTGCCCAGCCTGGCTCTGCTGACACCCCTCTGGCCCCTCGGCCATGCCGGGGTCAGCCCTCCCTGATGCTGGCACTGCTCCCAACCTGCCCGACTCTGCGGGCTGGGCCCAGCCACGGGCACTGGGCCTGGGCATTGACACTGGGCCTGGGCAACAGCACCAGGTTTGGGTAGCAGCACCAAGCCTGGGCAGCGGGCACCAGGCCTGGGCAGTGACACTGGGCTCACCCACAGGCACCAAGCCTGGGCAGAGGGCACTGGTCCTGGGCAGCAGCGCCAAGCCTGGGCAACACCACCAGGCCTGGGCAGTGACACCGGGCCCACCTGCAGGCACTGGGTCTGGGCAGCAACACCAGGCCTGGGCAGCGGGCACCGGGCCTGGGCAGCAGGCACCCAGCCTGGGCAGCAGGCACCCAGCCTGGGTGGTGGGCACTGGGCCTGGGTAGCAGGCAGCAGCACTGAGCCCAGCCACAGGCACCAGGCCTGGGCAGCAGCACTGGGCCCACCTGTGGGCACTGGTCCTGGGCAACAACACCAGGCCTGGGCAGCGATACCGGGCCTGGGCAGTGGGCACCAGGCCCAGGCAGCAGCACCGAGCCTGGGCAACAGTACCAGGCCTGGGCAGTGACACTGGGCCCACCCACGGGCTCCGGGCCTGGGCCCTGGGCAGAGGGCACTGGGCCTAGGCAGCAGCACCAAGCCTGGGCAACAACACCAAGCCTGGGCAGCGACACTGGGCCCACCCACGGGCACCGTGCCTGGGCAGTGACACTGGGCCCACCCACGGGCACCGGGCCTGGGCAGCAACGTCGGGCAGCAGCACTGGGCCCAACCGTGGGCACTGGGCCTGGGCGGCGACACCGGCGGCGCAGGCCGGGGAGGCCCCACCCGGCCGAGGCGCGGCCCGGGGCGAGCCGGGAGCGGAGGGGTGAAGCTCCGGGGAGCGGCAGCCCCCGGCGGGGCGCAGGAGCGGGGCAGGGTGAGGCGGGTTTAGCGGCGGCCACGTCCCGCCGCCTCCCGGCCACCC
>NW_015091670.1:451295-496758 GCF_001431845.1 Calidris pugnax | reverse complement strand
GGGTGACGGGGGAAATTTGGGGACAGGCACAGTGATGGGGACAAGCGAGGATGGGCAGAGTGATGGGGAGAAGGGGGGACAGGCAGGGTGACAGGGGGAACAGGGGGACAGGCAGAGTGATGGGGACAAGGGACGGGCAGGATGATGGAGGCAGTGCTGTGGTGATGGATGGAGCTGTGTGGGGCAGCAAGCAGGCAGGGGAGGGGGGGGACAGAGCAGAGATGGGGGGCGAGGGGGGATGTGGCCAGGGCACTGGAGTGAATGGAGACTGGGAGCTGGGAGGGTGGCCTCAAAAGGCCACCTAGTCCACCCCCTGCCCTGGGCAGGGACACCTCCCACCAGCCCAGGTTGCTCCAAGCCCCCTCCAACCTGCCCTTGAACCCCTCCAGGGATGGGGCAGCCACAGCTTCTCTGCCCAACCTGGGCCAAGCTCTCACCAAACAAGTTCTCCCTGGAGCCTTCTCTTCTCCAGGCTGAACCCCCCCAACTAGGGGGGGTTTCACTCAGAAATACAGGTCTGATGTGTGGGGTCAGCCCGCACTAAGGGGGAGTTGAGGTGGGTGTCACAGGGAAGGAGTGGGGGAGTGATGGGGAGATAACGGGGTGCAGTGGAGCGGGGGGCTGAGGCTGCTCTGTTGGGGGCTTCCCAGGAGGTCTGACATGCCTGTGGGGGTCGCTGGGGGGCCAGAGAAGATGAACGGGGAGTGAAAGGGCTGGAATGGTTTCTTCCTATTCCCTGGAAACATGTGGTGGTCGCTTCCGAGAGGATTTGAAGGGAGTTGGGCTCCTGAGGCTTGTAGCGGGACTGAAGGCGAGAGCTGGTCAGTGTTCGGAGACGGTGACACAGAAGGTCTGGATTATGCTGACCCTCGGGCATTATCTCAAATTCCTCGGCATTTGTTGTGTAACAGTGGGAAGTTCTCACTTTGCCTTTGTGTAAGGAGGTTAACGCTGGTTTTCAGAGGGTTAAGACTTTCCATTTTTAAAGTCATGCTGAAGCTTCTGAAGGAAATGGGAAGCGGCAGAGATTGAGTTATAGATTATTGTCCCTCTGCTCTCTTAAATACTTGACTATTTCTTTCCATGAAGCCTGAAAAGAAATAAAAAACAATGTACTGTAGACCTAAGTTTCACATGCTTTATCCTCATTCCTGCAAAACCAGATGTGAAATACCCCAGAAAGGATATGAATACTGGGATAATAATTAGCATTTACAATTAAACGCTTCATAGGTGTGTTTTAATATGGAGCTAGAAAGGTGCTTTCTTACCGGTTCTGTTACCTGTCTGGCATTATGAGGAGGGGACTTTGTGGTTGGGGTGTGCAGTAATATGGTTTGTTAATCCTTGGAAAGGTGTTTTTCTTCTTTTTCTCCCTTTCCTCCCTTTCCTTCCTTTGCCTACATAAGTATTGATGGGAAAAATGTTTCTCCTCTGGCATAAATGACCGAGGGGACTGGGAGTGGCTCAGCATCTGAGCTGGGGGATGGCACAAGTGTCACCCATCCTTTGGTTGTGGTTTCTCTGAGCAAAGGGTCTGGGCAAGGACCAGGGCTCTGCTGGGTGAGAGCCCCGGAAAGGCAGCCAGGCGGAGGAGGAGCTGTGTGATAAAGATCCCACGTTCCGTTCTTGATGGGCTTGGGAAAATAAAATAGCTCAAGCTGTTACTGTCTTCTGAAAAAAAAAGTGTCAATGTCCCTATTGCCAGCAGTCAAACGGTGTAATCTTCCTGCTCATCCCCTATTGCCATCTGTTGCCTCTGTTGGTTTAGATTGGGTCCAGATCCTACGGCTTCCCTCCAAGCGGGCTGGTTTCTCCAGCCGAGAGGAGGGAGTTTTCTGATTCGGGCTCTTGATTGCAAGTTTCTGGGTTAAAGAAAATAATCTATCTGTGGCACCCAGCCCTGTGGGACTTCGGTCCTGGCTGAGTCTGCAGGGGAAGCTTGCCATCGGCGTTACCAGATCGGTGTAGCTGCCCGAGATTAGATCTTGCCAGAGCTCTCTGTGGTTTTGTGGACGTACCTCCATCCCTCTGAAGAGTGATTTATGCACCGAGGCTGCTCGCACACCCGAGGATTGCACAGTGCCAGCCTCACACGCTCGCAGCAAAGTGAGTCAGAAGGAAGGGAAACCCCCCGTTCTGGAGGCTGCACCGTTGCTTTGCATCATCTCTGTAAACCAGTGTGTGGGGGTGCAGACATCCCCCCTCCAGCCTTAGGAAGTCCCCGGCAGTTCTGCTTCAGGAGCAGCCCTGTCCCAGCCAGGGTTTCTGTGCTGAGACCACCATCCTGTCCTGGGGATTGCTTTTTCTTGAATATAGGATTCTTCCCAGATAAAACATCTCTTTCCTTCCCGTGCTGCCCAAATTTACTCATCGTTGAAGCCTGCTTGGTGCCTGTTGTCTGTCCTTCAGCGACACGGAGTAGACAGACAGAGTTACCCCTGGGATGGGGCAGGTTCTGCGGATACAACCTCATAACCACGAGCTTGGTCAGGCTCCGCTCGGGTTTCTGAATGTTGCTTGACCTGTGTCCTGTGGAGTCATCTCGCAGCGTGGATACACCACCAGCCTGAAATTCCACGAGTCCCAGCTCTGCTGCTATTTAAACGTGTGGCAGAAAAGGTGTTACAAAGGAAAACAGAGGTTAATGCAGAAATTGGGTCTAATTACCGTTTCTGACTCAGCCACCGGTTTACATTTCTTCAAACAGTCAACTACAGACAGCAAAAATCCCTGGGAGAGAGGACACGTTTCTGGGACGATCTCTCCTGCAGGACCAGCCCTTTGCCATCCAACTCCGACTGCTCTGCTGTCATAGAAACGCTGAAATCCTGTCCCCCTGGCTCTGAAATCTCCCTTTTCACCACAGCGCCGGCTCCTCCCTCCCCCCAGCTTTCCCGAACACAGGCACTTTGTGAAGCTGGGTGACTTCAGCCCCACCAGGAAGGAGTTTTTGGGCTGTTGTCCGTGTTGCTGTGACAGCGGCAGAGCATGGGTCACCCTGGCTTGTGCCAACAGCAACGCTTTAGGGCAAGGATCCGCTGTCAGCACCGTGTGTCACCTCCGCGCTCATTAATCCATCAGTATTGATGGGAGAGAGCTACGCCACGAGTTATGACATAATTTGAACCCTTTTGGGGCTACTTCTGACCTATCCAGGGACTTTTACAAATGAAAAGGTCCTTTTTGTTTACTGTCTTTTTGCTTCTGGCTAGAAAAGTTCTAGCCAGTCGGATTCTTACTCTTTTAGATCAGGGTTTTCATCCTGTAAGTATTGGGTGATTCCCTCCCCACCCCAAGCGCAGAAGCACATGTGGGAGTGTTAAACGGAAGGGGAAGGAAGGATGCAGAAGATAAGGCCTATTTTTCAAAAACATAGTGTCTGAATTCTTGGGTCCATCAGTGTTTCTATGCTCAGACAGAAGCATTTGGGTTTGATTTGGGTTTTTTTTCCTCTTTTTTTTTCCCCACAAAGTGCCGAGCACACGTCTCCAAGTGAAACAAACGCTTTAGCATATCTTACAGCTTGACCCAAAAGCAGCTTGGAGCTGTCACTGTCCACTTCTGGGCTGATTTACTGGCAGAGAGACCCCCAGAAAAGGCAGGAGGAGGATGAGAAACCTGTTTTGACTCAGGAACTGAGAGCTGGGTGATGAGCAGGCGCTGCAGAGAGCACCATGCCGGGACATTCCCGAGCTTCTCCATGAATCAGCCTCAGGTGCCTAGGTCTCCGTTCCCGCTCTCTCCATCGTTATGTGGGGGTTAACAAAACAAATGGTGGTGGGATCATTAAATTAGTCGTAGCCACGGTGATTTATTCCGTCGCCTCACCCAAGCGGGGAAGCGTGGCTGCTCCTGCGGCGCCGCTCAAACACAGTCCCTCCAAAACCCCTCCCCGTGCTGCCTCCTCGCCGCAGCTCATCCATGATAACTTTGTTCCTGCGCTTTTGTGGCTTTTCATCTTTCAGAGGAGCTTTAAACGGAGGCTGGATCAGCCTAATTTTCTGCTCGTTAATTTGGCTGGCTCTCCCGAGCTGATGAGGTGACCTTGCCAAGGCGGCGGCGGGGAGCTGCCGGAGCACGGCGAGCTCGCCTGGTTGAGCTTCCAGCGCCCTGGCCCGCTGCCACCCCGGCTGCTCCTGGGCTTGTAAGGAGAGAGAGCTCCTGGTGGGAGCACGGGGTGACTCGCAGACTGACCCCGAGCGGAGTCACTGCCCAAGGCAGAGGAGCACCATCCCCTTTTCCCCACATCACACTCAGTGTAGGTTCACTCTCGTCCGCTGATGTCAATCCAGCAGCAATTCCTGCCTCTCCCGGTGCTGTGCAGGCTGTGTCCATTGCTCCTACGGGTTTGTGAGTGGGTTCTGTCCTGTGCCCGGTGACTCGTGGAGCTCGTTAGCACTGTAGCCATGGCGTTTCCCACTCCTCAGTGGGAGGGTTCCCGTGGTGGGTCCTGCTGTTGGGTCTTGCTGGCGGTTCTGCCCCTCCGTTCTCACACCAAGGTCTCTTTTATGGGCTTAGAAATGGAGTTATCAGCGTTTACAGAGTTCGGCAGCAAAGCCAGAGTCTTTAACCAGGAGCTTTATAATTCCTGACAGCTCTCTCTTATCGGAGAGGCTGGGTGATGGATGGGGCGTAGCACAGGCTGGCTGTCACCGGGATGCTGACACAGCACGAGGCTCCCAGCCCGTGCCAGCCCTACCTCTTTCCCTACAAAATAAACCTTGGCTTCTCTTTCTAACAACAGATCAGAGCAGGGAGGCTAAACCAGAGCTCCAAATCCTAGAATCCTAGAATCGTTAGAGTTGAAAGGGACCTTAAAAATCATCAAGTTCTAACCCCCCTGCCCTGGGCAGGGACACCTCCCACCAGCCCAGGTTGCTCCAAGCCCCCTCCAACCTGCCCTTGAACCCCTCCAGGGATGGGGCAGCCACAGCTTCTCTGGCCACCCTGTGCCAGGCTCTCACCACCCTCCCACCAAACAAGTTCTTTCTGGTATCTAATCCTCTCGGAGTCCTCCTGCTGCCCATGCTCTGCCTTTTGGTCGCTGAGAACAGCATCTCTGGCTGAGCTCAGGGCTCTTAAATAGACATTTCCAGCCCGGAGGCTGGGATATATTCCTAACACCAGCCGTGTGTTGTTTCATGTACACAGCATATGGTGTTTTCTGATCTCTTCATACAGCTGGAAAACTTTGTCCGGGCTGTTGTTGGCTCACCCTTCCCTCTGCCCTTGAGGACAGGGACCTTGCCCTGCCTGTATCTTTGCAGAATGATGCTGCAAAGGTGGTGTCCCAGCCCCGGCTGTTAACACTCTCCGTGCCATCCCCCGGTGACGACTCCTTCCGTACCTCATCACATGGGGCACAGCTTTGTTTTAAAGCCATTTTAAACTTCTTAGTCTGTCCCTACTTTCTCATTTCATTGCTGGGAAATCTGTTTTTACGCCTCGGCAGCTCACGACGCCAGCCTTCCTCACTCCTTATTGTGAGGGACTTTTTATTAAGATTTTAAAAAAATCCAGATAAAAAGTGGCCCTCCTCCAAACAGCAATGAGAAGTACGCAAAGTCCAAAACTTTATATAGGACATTATTCTGGGCAATTTGTAAACTTTGCATTTAGGTGCAGAATTGAATAGGCTTGGAGCTTGGAGGGTAGGTATATGTTAACAGAATTTCAAGCAGCATCAGGAGAGCCCTCTCCCACCTGTGTTAGAGAAAACAGACGTCTGCACATCAGGAATCCGTACAGAGAGGTTGGCAGTGGGGTGCTGGGGCTGCTTCTTCACCAAAATATCGACTCTCAAGTTAAAATCCAAGTAAAACATAAACCATTTGTTCTGTCTGCAAATCTGCTAGAATAAATGCAGATTCTTTGGCGGCTCCGGTGCAGTGGACAGTCTGTGGACAGTCTGTGGACAGTCAGACTTTGAACGGGGAGAGGGACCTTCTCGTAGGATATATTTTTTGGGAAAAATAAGGCACTTACTGTCTGAAGCAAAGTGTATAGGTCTGTGGGGAAGTTGTGGGGAAACAGTGATTGACTTACCGGCTCTTGTCTCCTTTGCAGCTGGTGTATCCTTATGACTTTAGACTGACAGAGAAAGAGGTAAGAACTATTTATTTTTTTTCTTTTTTTCCCCCAGCATCAGCAGTGGAGGTTTTCTTACTGTGTGCCTTTGTTTCTTGCAGAAAACGAGTATCTGCTACTTGTCCTTCCCGGACTCCTACTCAGGTAGGTGGCATCTGCTGGCCTTTCCTGCAGCCCGTGGGGCGGTTCGTGGCCGTAGGGAAAGAAACGGGCTCCTGATGGAAAGGGTGAGTCATCGGAGCTGCTGCAGCGGAGCCCCGTGGCTCTGTCTCCCAGAGCCCTGGCATCGAGGAGCACCCAGCCCTTAGGTCTGAACAAAGAGGCTTCTTGTCCTTCTGATTCCACTCCGGATATAGAACCTGCGATCTGGTGGGTGACAGGACGAGTTCTTCACGAGCTTGTGCACACTCATGCCTCACCCGTGCCAGTAAAATACAAAAAAACAATCACGAGGGGTAGGTTCCCTGAGGTTTGCAGCTGCCGACTGTCAGCAGTTCTGGGAGTGAAGTGCTCAGTGAAGAGAAATAGACGGGGAGAGGGTGCTTTCGCAGCAGAAGTGTTCCCAAAGCTCGTGTCTACCAATAAATAAGAATGTTAATTCATCCCAGCACCTCTTTCTTTAGCGCTTATTCCTGACTGTTAGTTTTCTACAGCTTTGCCCAGCCCAGTTTTAAATGTTTTTAAGGCTGTGCTTTCACTAGTTTCTCAGGGCTTGGTGAACACTCAGGGTTTGGGCGATCCCAGATTAAGGCTGTTTGTAGGTTTTTTGGTGTCGTGGGTAAGAAGTGGCTCAGGGTGGATGGTACTGGCCAATGGCTCTGAGTTTCCCAGCAGTGGCCGGGCAGGGTTTAGCTCAGTGATACCAGTTCTTGCGTTCAGCCCTCTGTCCCTTATGTCTCCCACCCACTTTTGGGGCTTTCTTTGTGCTGTAACTCCGCACTGCGTTTTCAGTTTCAGAGTTCCTTGTCAATCAGCATCCCTCTGAATGTCAGCATTTCAGATTTAACCAATTCCCAGGTTTCCCTTTGCTGAAACTTCTTGCTGAGCCTTTGTGATCTTCTCTGTCTCAGGTGGCCTTGGGGACACTCAGTTCAGCTTCCGCCTGCGTCAGTCGGGGGGCCAGAGGACCACTCATTACGAGGACGATGGCGAGTACAACAGAGAAGCTCCCCTGACGCTGCAGGTCAGTGGCATTTCCCTGCACTACTTGTACCTGCCAAGGAACCAGCAGTTGATACAAGCAGTTGACTTGTACTTGCCAGCAACCAGATATTTGGCTTAACAGCCATAGGCTGTTGGTTTGCTTTCTGTGCATAACACACTCATTTTTCCAGTCAGAGAAGGAGGAAGATTTCGGCACAGGGACTAACTTCCATGTTAGTACTCATAGGGGGCTGCGTTGGGAGTTCAAACTAGTCTCAGGGATGGAGCTGAATCAGGGGGACCCCGGATTAGAGCAGTGAGTGGTCACGTCTGGCAACAGTGAAACAGACGGTGACACACTGGTGACATCCAACAGGGTGCCTGGCCACCCGTGCACCTTACCATGGGGTAAGAGAGGCATCAAGAAGAGCGTGGCCAGCAGGTGGAGGGAGGTCATCCTGCCCCTCTGCTCTGCCCTGGGGAGGCCCCAGCTGCAGCACTGGGACCAGTGCTGGGCTCCCCAGTTCCAGAAGGCCAGGGAAGTGGTGGAGAGGGCCCAGCAAAGGGCTGCCAAGACGGTGAGGGGACTAGAACATCTCTGTGCTGAGGAAAGGCTGAGGGACTTGGGTGTGTTTAGTGTGGAGAAGAGCAGAGGGAGGGGGGATGTGCTCAAGGCCTGGCAATCCTTCCAGGGGGGGTGTCAGGAGGATGGGGCCAGGCTTTTCCCAGTGGTGCCCAGGGCCAGGCCAAGAGGGAACGGGCACCAAGAGGGAACGGGAGCAGGGGAAGCTCCATGGGAACAGCATGAGGAGGCCGTTGTTTGGTGTGAGGGTGGCAGAGGCCTGGCAGAGGCTGCCCAGAGAGGTGGTGGAGTCTCCTTCTCTGGAGACATTGCAACCCCCCTGGAGGCGTTGCTGTGGGAGCTGCTGTGGGTGCCCCTGCTCTGGCAGGGGGTTGGCCTGGGTGCTCTCCAGAGGTCCCTGCCAACCCCACATCATTCTGGGATTCTGTGTGGTAAATTAGACATTTACCTCTTTTGTTGAGGGATGGCAGTTCTTTCCATTTGGTGCAGGATCTCTCTATATAAACCCAGAATACTGGGTGTGCTGCAGATCCCCCCTTGGCCTGGCTGTGGGGGCTGCTGTAACTAATACCAGGAGTGCCTGTTAGGCGGTTTTTCCACCAGTGAGCTGCCCTTTCACGCAGAGAAGGGATGTGCTGAGCTCTGTTGCTTCTTTTAATTGAGCAGATGGCCATCAGATCAGCTTGTCCTCTTCTGCTTTCTCCTTTGAGACGATGCTTCCTCTGCATGTGCCTTTTTAACAATTCTGCAAGCTTTTTGTGAGATGCTTTTGTGATGTATGATCCAGAAATGGATTGCTGGTCTGGGAGAGAGCAGGAGGATTTATTTTCCTAAATTCTGGTCTAGAGATTTTTCAGCCTGTGTCCATTTTTGCTGCTTCACTTCGGTAGAAGATTCGCACAGATTCACCTGGCTTTAAAGGAGGAAGGGAAGTAAAAGCACCAAAGTACTGGATTCGGCTGTGGAAAATAATATTTGGGAAGAGAAAGGTGCCTTAAGCCACCTGTGGGGCTTCAAAAAATGATATTAGGAATGGTCTTTGTCTCGGCACTGATAACTGTCCTTCCTCTTTGATGTCAGTGGGAACCTAGAAGGCAGAGAGTGTTTGAAGTGATCCCTGGGGTCTGTTTGAAATGATCCCTGGGGGCTGTTTGAAACCATCGTGGGGGATTTGTATTAGATCTGTTGGTTTTCATGGACGCTGTGAAGCATCACTCGAGTTTGGGCTTCACTCTGGGCAAAGCTGGACTGGTGCTGCCTTAAATGCCTGGCCGAAGAGGGATGCGATAGGTGTGGTGGTATATTCCTTCCTCAACAAAACCCTCTAAGCTGGCAGAGAGAGCTGCCAGCCCCAGCACATCAGGGGCAGCAGGGTGGGTGCATTAATGGAAACCTCAATTAACCCCTTAGGTGATGGCCCTGAAGTCTCTGCAGAAAGGGGCTGGTGAAAGGGGCTGCCCAGAGGCTGTAGTTCTACGGGAATTCAGCTGTTTGTATCTTTTCTCTGTCTTCCCGTGGGGTGAACCCTCTGGAGAGCTGAGCCTGGATAACTTTGGTAAATAGGAGCGAGGGCTGTAATAGTTTCACAGCAGGAGCCAGGCGTTGTGTCAGTGCCTGGGGGGGTTTGGTGGCAGCAGTAATGGATTTCTCACTAAGGGCCTTGCGGGTCTCTCTGCAGCGGGAGTCAGCTCATTACTTCGGTTACGTGTACTTCAGGCAAGTCAAGGACAGCTCGATGAAGAGAGGTTATTTTCAGAAGGTGAGTACCGAAACCGGATAGCTCTCTCGCTGCTCCGGAGCTGCAAAAAGGCACCTCTCCATAGCTGTAAAATAGCACCCCTTCCTACGTGACACCCACAGCCTTTCTGCAGGAAACGGCAAAGGTCGCGGAGAGCCAGGGATATGTGGAAAGTGTAATTCCAAACAAACCTGGGTGCGGTTGCCATGGGGCGTTAATCACACCAGCAGTGCCCTGCTCTCGGAATCACGAGGTCCTGAAGCTCTCCAGCCTTTGCTTCAGTTTGTACCTCCAGCGTCCCAGGCAGCGAGAGGATGTGTTTCGTTATTGCAGTCTGTGCTAGTTAGAGCTTAACCCTACGCTTATTAGTGGTTTAATCTTTCTTCTTCCTTGCAGCCCTCTGGGAATGGCTTTCCTGCTGGGCTGATTGATTCTACCCGGCGGCAGGGACACTGCTGGTACCTCCCCAGCCTTGTCTCTTACCCTAAATTCCTTTGACACAGGCACTGGGAAAAAGAATATAAATGGCCTGTTTATTTCAGCATAAATATGCAAAGTGCTTGGTATTGTTCAGATAGTTATAATCGCTGCCTGAAAGGGAGTGGAATTTCATAGAGTCCTAGAATTGTTGAGGCTGGAAGGGACCTTTCAGATCATTGAGTCCAACCATCAACCCAGCACTGCCAAACCCACCACTGACCCATGTCCCTCAGCACCACGTCTGCTCGGCTTTTGTGGCTCCACCACTGCCCTGGGCAGCCTCTTCCAAGGCTTCAGACTTCTAGAGAGGGAAAATATTTCACTTTGATCCTAAGATCCATTTTTTCCAGGGGGTTGATCACTCAGGAAGGTGGAGGATCAGAGAAGCTGGAGAACACAGGGGGCTGCTGAGCAGATGTTTGCACCGGGCTCATGTGCCAGCTCTTTGGCAGCCTTACAAAGGAACTGGGCACCTTGAATTCCTCAGCAAAGTGTGTTGTCACGCTTGGGTGGCTTTTTTATTTCAAATCCCAGAGTTTTGGGTTGGAAAGGAGGTGTTTAAATTACTATCACAGAATTTTTCACTGGATCCTGATTAATGTATTCATGAATGATTAGAGGAAGAGAATGTCTTCTTCTCTGGAGACATTGCAACCCCCCTGGAGACGTTGCTGTGGGAGCTGCTGTGGGTGCCCCTGCTCTGGCAGGGGGTTGGCCTGGGTGCTCTCCAGAGGTCCCTGCCAACCCCACATCATTCTGGGATGCTGTAATAATCAGCGTAGTAGTGAAGACCCCCCAGTGGGGCTGAGTTGGAAAAGTTCTAAAAAATAGTGATGTATTTCACAAAGCAGCATTAGACAGAGACCAAAAGAACAACAAAAAAAGGCATTGCTGGAAACAAATTAGCATTATTTCAAATTACTTTGTTTTTTCTTCCCAAGAATACTTTAATTTTGTTTATCTACCTAATTTCAATTTCAGTGGCCTGCTCCTTTGCGCTTCTCCACCTGATATGGTCATTTTGGTAGCTTTGAACCTGTCAGCCATTTATTTTTATTTTTCTTCCAGTTGATCTTCTGTGAGGTCACGATCTCATCCCTCTTAGTTGCGGTGGCTCCCTGGTAGAAGCTTATTTATTTAACAGTACTCTTTGCCTGCGTGGAAACCCCTGGGTCTCCCAAAGCCTGAGGGTTCAGCATCTAGAATTCCACCAGTAAAAAAATCCCACCAGCCAGAATTCCAGCAGTATTTTGAGCTCTTTGGTGTTCTTGATGCTGGTTTTTAAGTGCAAAGTAAGCAGTGGAAGTATATGTGATGCTAGAAACGATCGTGTCGGGAGGTCCAGAGAAGGGCGACAAAGATGGTGAGGGGTCTGGAGAATAAGTCTTATGAGGAGAGGCTGAGGGAGCTGGGGTTATTCAGCCTGGAGAAGAGGAGGCTGAGGGGAGACCTTATTGCTCTCTATCTACAACTCCCTGAAAGGAGGGTGTAGAGAGGTGGGGGTCGGTCTCTTCTCCCAAGTCCCAGGCGACAGGACAAGAGGAAATGGCCTCAAGTTACGCCAGGGGAGGTTCAGGCTGGATATTAGGAAAATTTTTTTCACTGAAAGGGTTCTCAGCCCTTGGAATGGGCTGCCCAGGGAGGTGGTTGAGGCCCCATCCCTGGAGGTGGTCAAAAGCCGGGTTGATGTAGTGCTGGGAGGTCTGGTTTAGTGATGATGCTCCTTGTTTGTTGTGCGGGTGTCTATTTTTGTCAGTGAGGTTGACGGTTGGACAAGATGATCTTTAAGGTCCCTTCCAACCTAGAAGATTCTGTGATTCTGTGATTCTGTCTCTGACTCCTAAATGGACCTTCTTCCAGTCTCTGGTGCTGGTGTCCCGCCTTCCATACGTGAACCTGTTCCAGTCTCTGCTGCAGCTGATCGCTCCCGAATACTTCGACAAGCTGGAGCCGTGCCTGGAGGCGGGTGAGCCCTCGGACACGGGAGGGGAGGGTTCACCTAGTGGAATCTTCCGGAGGCTTTGTCAGGAGGTTCCTGAAAGACAGCTGGAATGGTCCAAATTAGTTCGTTCTGGAACAAATTCCAACAGGGAAAAACTTTCCTCCAAGCGGTTGGCTTGTCAAAATTATAAACAGCTGTAAAGGATGCTTTAATGGGGAATGTCTGACAGCCTGAATAGATGATGCTGTCAGTTTTGCATACAGTGTATTCCCAGAGAGAGGGAAAAAACTGCTAATGCTACATCTCTGTCTAGGTCTTTATTCCACTATTTGACTTAATCAGGGTTTATCAGCAGCGCAGTGCTGCTGCTCCTGCGCAGGAGACGTTGATGCAGGTGTTGAGCCTGGTGTCTGACCTAAACTTGCCCAATTATGTGACAGAGTGTTTGCTTGCAGCTAGCCGGGGGGACGTGTGAGCTAGAAATGAGTGATAATTAATCTGTCAGAACTCATAGGACCGGCTGGATTAGCTGCATTGTCCTTCAGACTGACCTTTTGCCTTTTCCTGTGTCCCTGCAGTGTGCAACGAGATCGATCAGTGGCCGCCTCCCGTGCCGGGACAGACTCTGAACCTGCCAGTGATGGGAGTTGTCATTCAGGTACTTGTTGCTGATGATGATCTTTGCTCCCCAGCAGATCGCTGGGACAAACTGAGATGCAGAACATGCACTCCCTTTGCTTCGGGACGTTAAGATCACTCTTTCCTCTAGATTCCCTCCCTTTATTCCTACCATCCGTACAATTAGAACTGGTAATTGAGGAAGCTTTCTCACCTGAGCAGTTGTCAGGCAGGAAAGTGAAGCATGTGCACACTAACTGCTGCCACCTCCCAGGGTAATCTCTCTGCTCTCATTTGTGGTCCAGGTGAGAATCCCCTCAAGGGTGGATAAACCAGGATCAAGCCCGGTGAAGCAGTTCAATCAAGAGGTGAGATGAGGCGTGACGTGACACGCGCCAGCGAGGGGCAGAATCCTGGCTGCTAAGGGAGGAGGGTGGGGAAGGACCACAGTGCTTTCAGCCTTATCCCGTTTGAAATCCCACTTTGTCCTGGGATTAAAGTGGTTTGGGCTCCCCATCTGGTTCACGCTGCACCCTCTCCTGCCTCTGCCTTTTAAAACAGGAGACCCCGCACAGAACTTGTGGGCTTCAGGTTACGTACGTGCGTTGTTCTCCCCGTTTTTGTTCACCTCACCTTTCCTGGGAATCCATGCGTGGGTAGGTCTGCACGAGACCCTGCCGTGGTCTTCTGGGTTGTTTTTGCAGCATCTTTACCCCTTTGATTCAGCTCTGATGTTGCTTCTTGCTAAATTCTTCTTTTCCCTTTTTCTCTCCTTCGAATAAAGTTGTCGTCTTTCACAAATTTTGGTGGCCATATTATCAAGCCTTATTTTCTCTATCTGTATCTTAAGCTCTGTCTTTTGCCAGAGGAAACTCTAGGAAATAAGGGAGCAGACATGGGAAGTATTTCAAATCTTGAAAAGAAGGGATTCTTGATTATCTTATAGGGAAGGAAATTCATATGGACCTTGACTGCTCAATCCAGATCTGTGCCTGGCTCATACCTCTAAGCATTAACCTTGTTCTTTTTGGGCTTATTGTAAAGGGAGCTACGTTGTGATTGATGTGGTCAGTTCAGATGGCATTTCAGTCAGGATGCTTCCATTACTAAAAGTTTTGGGTTTCTTTATTTTTTTTTTCCTTCCTCATTTAGAATCTGTTACCAGCCCCAATGGTTCTCCCCAGCATTCATGAACTGGATCTTTTCAGGTGAGGGTCACCATCCTTGCAACCCTCTCTTCTCCATCTGCTTTGCCCTCTCTCTGCTCAGAGTGTCCCATAAATCACGGGGATAATGAAGATGTGAAATGAGGAACCAAAAATTACTCGATTTAAGAGTGTCATTTAGAATTTGGGGCTTGCAGAGCTTGGGCAGTGTTTGAACCTGGGTGTGCTGCCCTTAACACCCCCCTGTCCTCGTTAGAGGGGGGTTTTTCCCACCCTCAGCTGGTGACAGCTTAAGCTCTGAAAGACACACATTGTGTATCTGAACCAAAATTCTTAGCATTATAAGTGCTGTTCTAATAGACATTCCTCTGCTGTAATCCACCTGCATTTTACTTTGAATCATAGAATCACAGAGTACCAGGTTGGAAGGGACCTCCAGAATCGTCTGGTCCAACCATTCTTGGCAAAAGAGAGCACTGCATAGATGAACACACATTCTGAGAGCAGTACAATCAGCAGGTTGCTTTATGTTTCCTTTAACCATGTATAAAATGGTTGAGCAACACCATGTGTAAAGACACCCAGTTGCAGAAGGCCAGGGAAGTGGTGGAGAGGGCAGAGCAAAGGGCTGCCAAGGTGCTGAGGGGCCTAGAGCATCTCTGTGCTGAGGAAAGGCTGAGGGCCTTGGGTGTGTTTAGTGTGGAGAAGAGCAGAGGGAGGGGGGATGTGCTCAAGGCCTGGCAATCCTTCCAGGGTGGGTGTCAGGAGGATGGGGCCAGGCTTTTCCCAGTGGTGCCCAGGGCCAGGCCAAGAGGGAACGGGCACCAACTGGAGCAGGGGAAGCTCCATGGGAACACCATGAGGAGGCCGTTGTTTGGTGTGAGGGTGGCAGAGGCCTGGCAGAGGCTGCCCAGAGAGGTGGTGGAGTCTCCTTCTCTGGAGACATTGCAACCCCCCTGGAGACGTTGCTGTGGGAGCTGCTGTGGGTGCCCCTGCTCTGGCAGGGGGTTGGCCTGGGTGCTCTCCAGAGGTCCCTGCCAACCCCACATCACTCTGTCATTCTGTGATTCTCTTATGGGATGCTAAAGATCAATCCTAGATTTCAAATTCCTGGACAGACACACATCTGGGTAGATTTATATGTAATAAGTGTGTCTGGTCTTTCCTGAACTGCATTTCTAACCTCGTTCTTCCTTTTACTCACAGATGTTTCCAGCCCGTGCTCATTCACGTCCAGATGTTATGGGAGCTGATGTTACTGGGAGAGCCGATCGTTGTCATGGCACCATCCCCTACAGTTTCTTCAGAAATGGTTCTGGCACTTACCAGGTAAGGCCTTCAAATTCTGAGATACGGGGAAATATAAGAAGAAATTCTGATGGTTTTTCTCTTTCAGATCCACTCTTCTGCTGAGTCAATTGTTGTAGGTTTAGTTTGCCTGTGAGAGTGTGTAAGACAAAGAGCAAGAGAGTCTGGCTCGTATTCCACCAGTGGTACAGAAGAGTAAAAGAGAGACATGATAAAATAATAGAATCACAGACTGTTCAGGTCAGAAAGAACCTTAAAGCCCCCCCAGTGCCACCCCCTGCCCTGGGCAGGGACACCTCCCACCAGCCCAGGTTGCTCCAAGCCCCCTCCAACCTGCCCTTGAACCCCTCCAGGGATGGGGCAGCCACAGCTTCTCTGCCCAACCTGGGCCAGGCTCTCACCACCCTCCCCCCAAACAAGTTCTTCCCCACAGCTCAGCTCCATCTCCCCTCTTGCAGGGTCCAACCCTTCCCCCTCCTCCTAGGGCTCCCCTCCCTCATCCAGAGTCCCTCCCCAGCTTTCCTAGAGCCCCCCCCTTTGAGGGACTGGAAGGGGCTACAATGTCTCCCCGGAGCCGTCTCTTCTCCAGGCTGAACCCCCCCAACTCTCTCAGCCCCCCAGTCCCAGCAGAGGGGCTCCAGCCCTCCCAGCATCTCCGGGGCCTCCTCTGGCCCCACTCCAACAGCTCTGTGTCCCTCCTGTCTTGAGTACTCCAACACTGGACACTGTGCTCCAGGTGGGTCTCACCACAGTGGAGTAGAGGGGCAGAATCACCTCCCTGGACCTGCTGGACACTCTTCTTTTGATGCAGCCCATGATGTGGTTGGCTTTCTGGTCTGCTGGCTCATATTGAGCTTCTCACCTGCCAACATTCCCAAGTTATTCTCAGGGCTGCTCTCCAGCCATTCTCCTCCCAACCTGTATTTGTGCCTGGGATTGCCATGTCCCAGGTGCAGGACCCTGCTCTTGGCTTGGTTGCACTTCATGAGGTTCACCCAGACCCACCTCTCGAGCCTGTCCAGGTCCCTCTGGCTGGCATCCCTTCCCTCCAGTGTGTCAACTGTACCACACAGCTTGCTGTCACCGGCAGACTGATGGTTCATAGCCCTGAGGAACATGATTGTTCATAGCCCTGAGGAACTTTGTCTCCTCGGCTTTGAACTCTGCTTTAGCTGAAAAAAAGCCCAAAAACCAAAAAGCCTGGATCTCCTCCATAGTGTTACCTCTGGCAGGACAAAACAACTCTCTACAACTACTTGAAAGGACACTGTAGAGAGGTTGGTGCTGGTCTCTTCTCACAGGTAATTAACAATAGAATGAGAGGGAACGGCTTCAAGCTCCAACAGGGGAGGTTTAGATTGAACATTAGGAAGGAATTTTTCACCCAAAGAGTGGTCGGGCGTTGGAACAGGCTGCCCAGGGAGGGGGTGGAGTCCCCATCCCTGGCTGTGTTTAAGGGCCGTTTAGATGCAGTGCTGAGGGACATAAAGAGTGGTCGGGCATTGGAACAGGCTGCCCAGGGAGGGGGTGGAGTCCCCATCCCTGGCTGTGTTTAAGGGCCGTTTAGATGCAGTGCTGAGGGACATGGTGTAGGGGAGGACTTTGTAGAGTAGGGGAGATGGTTGGACTCGATGATCCCAAGGGTCTCTTCCAACCTCAATGATTCTATGATTCTATGATTCTATGATTCTATGATTCTATGAAAAAGCTCTGGGACACAAACCTGGTGTAAATGGAGGGTTCCTCCTGTGTGAAGCGTGGATGGTGACTGTTGTGTCTGTTCTTCCAGCTGCCTTGCTCCCCTGCGGTACTGCTGCGACTACCGCCCCTACTTTACCATCCACGACAGTGAATTTAAGGAGTACACCACCAGGACACAAGCTCCGTAAGTAGCCCGTAGACCCTTGTGACCCACCTGCCACTCTCTGTGTGAAGGAAACCCCAAGGTCAGCGTTGTTCTGCGTTTTTTCCCCCCTTTTTTCTAGGCCAAACATCGTTGTGGGAGTCACAAACCCTTTCTTTATCAAAACCCTCCAGCACTGGCCACACATTCTTCGGGTTGGGGAGCTCAGGATGTCAGGTAAGGGTGGAACCAAAGTCCTGTAGTGCTGGTAGACCCGGTCAGAGGCTGGCAGTGAGCTGCTAAGCCATCGTTTTATGCAGCTTCATTCCCCTGAGAGCTCAGAAACCAAAGGGAAATCCAGACTCTGACCCAGTCAACATGCAGGGTGAGCGCAGACAATGGTTGAGAGGAATCCTGGAGAGGACAACTTGCTGTGTTTTATTTCTGAAGCCTTAAGAAAAGGAGAAGTCCTTCCTGGGCAGGAAAGAGGAGAACAGAGGGGTGGAGAGAGAGACTCTGATTATTATCTATGAAGCCGAGGAGACCTCTCGGTGGAGGAGTGGAGCTTTTTTGCAATTCTTCCTTAACATGGTCCTATTCCAAAATTTTAGCAGGAAAGTTAGCAGTCGAGAAGGTTTATGTGAGGGTGGGGTTATGGGAGGATGTGATTTATGGTGTACAAGTGTGGGACTGGATGTTCTCAAGTGCACAGTTCTCGTGTGTGAATCTGAGGGTGCATTCAGGACCTGAACTTAGTCATTTGGTGTCTTTCCCCAGGAGACCTGCCCAAGCAAGTCAAGGTGAAGAAGCTGGCTAAGCTGAAAACCCTGGACACAAAACCAGGTGAGTCCTTTCATCAGACATCATTTAAGTTTATTTACCCTCCCAGGTGGGGGAGTTTGCAGGCACGTGAACATTGCACGTGCTCTTCTTTGTATCTCAACAGATTTTTTGGTGTTACCACCTTCTCATACACACAGTTCTCTGTTGTGGCCTCCCCATTTAATGCAGAAAATTGTACAGAAAAACTGTGCATCTTTGTTCTGTGATTGAAAAAGCCAATTGAACAAATTATTTCAGTTGGGAGAACTTACGATTTTCTTGATTTTATTTTATATATCACACCTGCTTTTTAGATGCGATGGAGGTCAAAGGAACTTGCTTACCTACATGCAGCTGTCTCTCACTAAACCAACTGTTCAGCTCAGGCCTGGCCATAAGCTGACTCCATAAGTTGTCTCACCACAAGCTTAGCGTAAGAAGGTCCTTGAGATAGTTCAGTGTCATGGAATCCCAGGTTGGAAGGGACCTCAAGGATCATCTGGTCGAACCTTTCTTGGCTAAAGCACACTCTAGACAAGATGGCCCAGCTCCCTGGCCAGGTGGATCTTACAGGTGTCCAGTGATGGGGAATCCACTGCTTCCCTGGGGAGATTATTCCAGCAGCTGATAGTTCTCAGTGTGAAAAATATTCCCCTTGTCTCCAATTGGAATGTCCCCAGGAGTAACTTCTCCCCATCACCCTTCGTCTTTTCCATGGGACTCCTTGTGAAAAGGGGAGTCTCCTTCTTTGTAGCCACCCTTTAAATACTGGAAGGTGGTGGTGAGGTCTCCCCTCAGCCTTCTTTTCTCCAGGCTGAACAATCCCAGTTCCCTCAACCTTTCCCCACGTGGCACCTTCCCAGTCCTTGGGTCATGTTGGTGGCCCCTCTCCAGCCTGGCCACAGCTTTTTTGCGTAGCAGGACCCAAAACTGAGCCCCGTGTTCCAGGTGTGGCCTGAGCAGTGCAGGGTAGAATGGGGTAATGACTTCTTGATCTCCACTGGTGATGCCCTGGGTGGTGCAGCCCATCTCGTTGCCTTTCCTTGTCACAGCAGCCCCATGGCTCACTGAGCTCCAGCTTCTTGTCCCCCAGGACCCTCAGGTCCCTTCCCCCAGAGCTGCTCCCCAGCTGTAGTGTCCTTTAATTCTGCTGTGAGTACTGGCTGCATTAGCAATTTCATCATTTTTGTAATTATTTTTTCATACTTTTTGTAATTTCACAAACACACACACAGAGCTGCCAGGGTTTGTGCTGGGAATTTCAGTTCTGTTATCCTTGGGCTATATAATAATATATAATCTAGAGCCTCCTTTAGATACATGGTCAAAGTTTGGGTTTTTTTTCTGATTTAGGTTCTTTTTTCATTCTAGGAATCTATACTTCTTATAAAACATTTCTTCACAAAGACAAAACGCTGATAAAAAGACTACTAAAGGTAAGCAGTTTCCACTCTGTCCTACATCTTGTGTGTCATTATGGAAAAACGGTGCTGACAGCTTGGTTTAGACAGACAAAACTCTCCAAAAGCTTGTAAGGATTTACCCCAGTATAGTTTGATGTGTTTATCATGCCAGATTTACATTTTTTCACTTAATATTATGGATGAAATGCTGGCACTAATGATAACCTAAGTGAGAATAATCCTTATAAAAAAAAATAATAGTCCGAAAAAACAGATTCTGTGTAATGGAGTGTGAGCGGAACGCTCAGCTGGAGGGTGGAACAGGTATTTTGGGTGGTTTTCCAGGCTGCTGGGGACTGGTTGCTTATAGTTTGCCAATTTTGTGTCAATCTGGGTAAGAGAGGGCAGTGCCTCCCGTGATGGTGGTGCTTGTGCTTGCAGGGCATCCAGCGGAAACGCCCCTCCGAGGTCCAGAGTGCTCTTCTGAGGCGTCACCTCCTGGAGCTCACCCAGAGCTTCATTATCCCCCTGGTGAGTCGAGCAGGGACGTGTCGGGGCGGTGGGGAGATGGAGGGGAGCTGGAGGGGAGGTGCTGGAGTGACAAGTTGGAGCTTGCCCTCTTTTATTCGCCCGTACCTGAGCATCTGTAATAGATTCAGGAGCTGGCACCCTCTAGAGATGTTTTACTCCATGGAAAGGAACTGAATGTCTCTTGAATGCAGGTTTCAGGTTGGATACCCAGCACACTCCCGGTAAAGACAGACATTGTTTGGTTCCTGCAGTGCCCGAATACGTGTTCCATGTTATTTGGTTCTAATGCCACCTCTGGTCTTCTCAGCAGGTGGTCAAAGCAGGTATTTTAGGGAAGGGACAGGAACCCAAAATGCACTTCTTCACCTCTAATGCCAGAATCAAACCCATAGCCAGTGTGAAACCCTCCCCTCTGGCTTTGGGGAGCTTTGCTCTACAGCTTAAGAGCCTGGCACCGTGGTGATCACCACCCTCAAGCAGATCTCAGCGAGTGCTTGCCCTCAGGGCCTTCCCTGTCCAGTCCCACTACAAAGCTGCTTTTTTTGAGGGACCATCCAGTTGGCCCAGTTTGGCTTCTCCGCTTTCTTTTCTACTTCATCTCAGGAGGTAGAACGCAGGAGGACAGAGCATCTTCTCAGCTTTGAGTCCCTCCTGCCAACTTCTTCCCTCCTGAACTCTTCCCACGTGCTTGGGATTAGGCAGTGTAGTTCTGTGACCTAGTCCCTGGTGGGGAACGAGCTGGGACACTTGGGCTCACATAGAATACAACTGTGAAATAAAAAAACAGACAGAGTAAGAGGCTGTTGGGTGTGCCCTGATGCGTTGGAGAAGACCATCACACTCAGTGACCACACAAGAGGCTCCTTGATTGTTGTAACATCTTTTTTCTTCATTTTTTTTGGGGGGTATTTCTTCTCAGGAACATTATATTGCGAGTCTGATGCCTCTGCAGAGAGCCATTACTCCATGGAAGGTACGTTCACTTTTCCAGTCACTTCTGCTCTCCTCTGGCTGCAGGGACGGGGAATAGTTCTGCCATATGCTGATCCCGTGCTCTGATACTCTCAGTGAACTTCCCTCCTGAAGGAAGAGGGTTATTACTCCTTTAAAAATAAAAAAAGAAAAAGCTGAAACAAACATTGGGGCAGATGCTTCCTGTTTTGCAGTGAGCTCAGCTATTGTCAGTCTAATTTGAATGTCACTCACGAGGCTGGTTAAGGTGTTCACGTGGGGTTTTTTGTTCTCCTTGAGTCTGCCTTGTGCAGCCTCTTCCATTATAAATAAGAACCTCATTTCCCCCTCCCTGTTTCTTTTGGGTGCCGTGTAACACGGTCCTTCTGTTGTGCAGAATCCTCCGCAGATCCGTCCTTTCCGCCAGGAAGATTTCATGAAGACCCTGGAACACGCTGGTCCCCAGCTCACCTGTGTGCTCAAGGGCGACTGGTTGGGCCTCTACAGGTAGGGCTTTGGCAATTCCTCACCATATCCCCTTGACAGCTGGTGCAGGTCATAGTGGTCATCAAACCCGGAGTTAGAATTGGGAGGAAAAAGGGAGTTTCAGGACAGAGACCTGAAAAACTCATGTCTACGAGGAGTGGTGATGGCCAGGAAAAGCAAAGGCAGGGCAGAATAAATCCTGCGTTTTACATAATCTCTTAAATAAGTAGATCCAGTCGGGTTTAGACACTGTCAACTCACCCCCTTGAGGAACTTAAACTAAGCCCTCCCTGCTGGAGAGGGGGACTCGTCTCTGACATCAGAGATGTCATTGATTGTCCTCCAGGGAGTCTTTCTTTTTGAAGTGTCTGCTCCCAGGCAGATGGGATGCACAAACTCGCAGGTCTTCATCCAGCTCAGGATGAAGACACTCAGGACAACGGTGTTTCATTATTACTGCGGGGTGGCCATGCTGGTGGAACACAGAAGGATGTAGTTTCTTCAGGGGAGAACTTAAGAGAGCTTGCAGGAGAGTTGGTTCATCTTTCTTGTCAAGGATAATCAGCTCTAAATGGGATGGGGAAGGCACATCACAATATGAGTAGGAAAGATGCAGAAAGTGGCTACCCCAGTGGGAAGGGAAACGGGCAATGTCTGGAGCTGGAGAAGGGAAAAAGTTCCAGAAAATGAGCAGAGACAGGAATCAGTATGTTTTGTTGTGTAATAATGTTTGTACCATTTGGGGATTTAATATATTTAATTGAAAACCAGCGGTTCCACTCCTTACGGTGGGGGTGTGGTAGACAGATTTCATTTGGGATATCTAATATTTTCAAAAACAGTAACAAACAAAAAGCTGCTTCAATAAATTGGGGGAGGTTTTGCAGGCAACTGGTGGACATGCAGGAGTTTACACCTTCCAGGGTTCTTAACTGTGTGAGATTTCGTGTATATACTATTTCTTGTGTTCCTTCAGTTCCTAAAAATAAATCTGTCTGTGTCCCAGCGGCATCTCGAGCTCTTGGCTGGGTTTAGAGGTCCTTGAAGCCGCAAAAAGAAACGGTATAAATATCAGCTGAGCTCTGCTGGTGAGGTGCTCCCTGCAGGTGGCCTGAGGAGGTGACTGGAAGGGACATGGAATGGAGGAAAAGTGGAGGAAAAGGCTGAAGCACAGCGTTGAGATGTCCCTGCTGATAATCGAGGAGTGGCAAGGGATGTGCTGCTGGAGGGGCTGTGGCTCCGTTGAAGTGGCATTGCAATCTTTCTCATCTTTTTCTTTCCCTGCCGCCGCAGCCCTGGTTTGCAGTTAGTGGCTTTTCAGTCCCATTTTGAATTCGATCTAAAATTCTTTAACACTGTGAGATGAAACCAGGTGTTGTGCTGCCCCCTGTTCATGTTCCTGCGTAGCTCATTAGAAGCAGAGACTCGTTACTGTACTGCGCTGGGGAGGTGAGAGCTGCACATCCTTTGCCGTAGCCTGGATGATCCCTTTGTGCAGGAGACTGTAAATCACAGTGATATGGGCCTTAGGTCCCTGCGGGCAAATGGTCGAAAGCTTTAAATATCAGGAAAGGTGAGGAATTAAGCAAGATGCTGCAGAGGAATGTGAATGAACCATCCCAGCTGTCATAGAATCATAAATCTTAGGATGGTTTGGGTTGAAGGGACCTTAAAGCCCCCCCAGTGCCACCCCCTGCCCTGGGCAGGGACACCTCCCACCACACCAGGTTGCTCCAAGCCCCCTCCAACCTGCCCTTGAACCCCTCCAGGGATGGGGCAGCCACAGCTTCTCTGCCCAACCTGGGCCAGGCTCTCACCACCCTCCCACCAAACAAGTTCTTCCCCACAGCTCAGCTCCATCTCCCCTCTTTCAGGGTCAAACCCTTCCCCCTCCTCCTAGGGCTCCCCTCCCTCATCCAGAGTCCCTCCCCAGCTTTCCTGGAGGTCCCCCTTTGAGGGACTGGAAGGGTCTCCAAGGTCTCCCCGGAGCCTTCTCTTCTCCAGGCTGAGTCCCAACTCATAACTCCCACCTGTCATAACTCCCAAGGAAAAATGGGCCAAAATAAGGCCAGAGAGGGCAAAGAGCCCTGCTTCTTGCCTTGGCTGGGGCATGAGACTGGCAGGATTGTCCCTCTCTTGGTGACAATCTGCTAAAGCTGCTGAGCTGTATCACATTAATGCCTGGCAGAAGAGAAACATTTGGATCAGACAAGATAGGAAAAGAGCGTATTAGCTCATAATCTGTTGCCATCCTTAATGACACCATGAATCAGGATGTCTTTGGCTCTCACGTCTGTGCCTGCTGTGGTAGGATGGGGAATCTGTGTGCGGTGGAACCATTACGCTTCTCCGGGTCCTGCTCTGTCCCCTTCTCACTGTCCCTTC
Source organism: Calidris pugnax (assembly GCF_001431845.1). NCBI lineage: Eukaryota > Metazoa > Chordata > Aves > Charadriiformes > Scolopacidae > Calidris > Calidris pugnax. The sequence goes on along the minus strand of NW_015091670.1, from coordinate 473,269 downwards.
TCCTCCTGCAGGCGTTTCTTCAAGTCTCCCAACTTTGATGGCTGGTACCGTCAGAGGCACAAGGAAATGACCCAGAAGCTGGAGGCCCTTCATTTGGAGGCCATCTGTGAAGCGGTATGTTCCAGCTCCAGGAATTCAAACCAAGGCCAAGGTGATACTTCTCAGGTGGAACCAGGGAGATGAAGGCACAGAACCCCAGAGTGATGTGGGGCTGGCAGGGACCTCTGGAGAGCACCCAGTCCAACCCCCTGCCAGAGCAGGGGCACCCACAGCAGCTCCCACAGCAACGTCTCCAGGGGGGTTGCAATGTCTCCAGAGAAGGAGACTCCACCACCTCTCTGGGCAGCCTCTGCCAGGCCTCTGCCACCCTCACACCAAACAACGGCCTCCTCATGGTGTTCCCATGGAGCTTCCCCTGCTCCAGTTGGTGCCCGTTCCCTCTTGGCCTGGCCCTGGGCACCACTGGGAAAAGCCTGGCCCCATCCTCCTGACACCCACCCTGGAAGGATTGCCAGGCCTTGAGCAGATCCCCCCTCCCTCTGCTCTTCTCCACACTAAACACACCCAAGTCCCTCAGCCTTTCCTCAGCACAGAGATGCTCTAGGCCCCTCCCCATCTTGGCAGCCCTTTGCTCTGCCCTCTCCACCACTTCCCTGGCCTTCTGGAACTGGGGAGCCCAGCACTGGTCCCAGTGCTGCAGCTGGGGCCTCCCCAGGGCAGAGCAGAGGGGCAGGATGACCTCCCTCCACCTGCCGGCCACGCTCTTCTTGATGCCCCCCAGGATGCCCTTGGCCTTCTTGGCCACCAGGGCCCATTGCTGGCTCCTGGGCATCCTGGTGTCCACCAGCACACTAATGCGAATGGGTAGGATTTTTAGTAGTGATGCTGGTAGAGTTTCTTAAACTGGGAGAGTCTGGGAGCTCTGGTGGACTCAGGGGCATCTTCAGCCCCAGTGGCTGCTTCCCTGTGTGGGGCAGGGCCTCCAGCAGGGTGTGAGGAAGGCCAAAGCTGGCTCCTTCTTTAACAGGCCTGTCTCTGGCAAATAGATTTAAATCCTGAGCACAGCACAAGGTCCCTGGTCTGGCTGCAGGAAGGGAACCTGGTTTTTACTGCCCCTTCCTTGATTCTCCTCTTGCAGTCAAGAGCCTGATGCCAGCACGGCCAGAACGGTGGGGAGAGCTCTGTCTTGCTCCTTGAGGCATAGGTGCTGTCAGCAGAGTTGAGAAAGGGGATGAGAAACCTCCTCCTGGCTTTTAATTCAGGCTTTGCTTAGGGGTATCTCCTTGAGAAAAGCTTCTCTAAAGAAGAAATGTCCCCTGAAGAAAGCTCTTCTCTCTTTTTAGAACATCGTGGCCTGGATGAAGGACAAGTCCGAGGTGGAGATCGTAGACCTGGTCCTAAAGCTTCGGGAGAAGTTGGTGAGTTTTCCTCCCTTCTTCCCAGGCTCCTTCCTACCCATCAGTACCTCTGTGGCCGGGAGGGAGTGGGGACACAGCTCACACTTGTAGCTTGGTTCTCACCCCCCAATTTGGAGAACTGGCAAATGGGACAGTCCTGACACCTCAGTGTTGGTGTAGAACAGGATTCAGAGTTCTCTTTTCATCTCCCTGAGGCTCAGGTGACAGTTTTGTCTGTTGTCTCGTGCCTCGAACTAAAGAGACAATAAGGAGTTTTCTGAAAGAGGAAAGAGGAGCTTTGAAGCTCTTATCAAATCCCTCTGTCCTCTCCTCCGTGTCCCGTAGGTCCGAGCCAGGTGCCAGCACCTCCCCGTGAAGGAGGAGACTCTGCAGCGCGTGGGCCTCTACATCGAGACCATCATCGGCTCCTTGCCAGAGGATCTCCAGGCCGTGCTGCACCACCACTGAGCGCGGTGACGGGACTCTCTGGGAGAAGGAAGGGTCCTCCCACCCTGCTCCCAGCCACCAGAAAGGAAAGTTCTTCCCTGATTCAGCCACCGTGACCTGATCTGGACCTTGCTCACCGCCGTGGAGGATTTTGAGTGTGCGGGTTGGAGCTGTAGCAGGAATGAGGAACCCTGTGTGCTTTTCTCCATCTGGTCCTGCTTCGAGGAGCTGGATTCAGGGGCTGGAAATGAGAAACTCTTCCCTGTGTGGCTGTTGGTGGGTCAGAAGGTGCCGGCCAGGCTCCCAGCAGCATGCGAGAGGGCGTATGAAACACACCTGGCCCACACCTGCACATCCATCCTTGGCTACTGCTTGGGCTCTCAAAACTCCAACGCCATCATTCCGCCTGGAAGAAGCAGGAGCTGCCCTGGAGGGGGGAGATGTTTTCAGGGTGGTAACGAGAGAGACGCTCGTCCCCCACGTACAAATGATGTGAAAATATTGTGGCTGCCCCTTCTCCTGCCGGCCAGAGCTTGGGCTGTGGTGGGAGTGGGAGGATGAACTGCTGGACCTGGAACGCTGATTTCTTTTCTCCAAGGCAGAGACAAGAGAAGAAGAAGAAGGGGCTGGTGCATCTGCAGGATCAGAGCTCTCCAGAGATGGTGGCTGCGCGAGTGACAGCAGCTACAGGAGCTCCACGGAGAGGAGCTGGCCTCCAAATGTCATTTATTCTGCTTGAAAAAAAAACAAGTTTGTGCGCTCTAAGAACGTACAAGAGAGCTGGAGCTCTGCCTTGGGCAGGGAGGTGTCTCCTGGGGTTGGACAACGGGCTGAAAAAACACCTTGGAAGAGTCTGATTTTTACAGCTTTGCTGGGTGGGAGCTGCTGGAGCAGCCTCTGCCCGGGGGCGGTGGGGAGAGCCCCCTCCAGCTCCCCCCTGGGCTGGAAGCAGGAAAGCCTTGGGGCTCCTGGTTGTGGGGGCAGATGTTGGTGAGACTTGGGGGGGTGGGGAGGTGGCTGAACCCTTTTTGCCCCTTTTTCCCCCCAGATCCAGGCAGGGAGAGGGGCAGGCTGCTGGGTTCCCCACCGGCTCCAGCCTGGAAGGGGGCGAGCGAGGAGACCCCCTCCCCATAGGGATGGATTCGGGGCGATGCTCCACAGCCCGGGCTGTACGGGGTGTGTGTGGTACAGAGCCCTGCGTGCCTCCCTGCTCTGCTGGACACAAGCACTAATGTATAGTAGAAAATTATTAGTTTAAAAAAAAAAAAAAAAGCCAAGATTTGTCCTGTTTTGGGGGCTTTAGTAGGTTCGTTTGGTTAGGAGTGGGGTTTCCCTGCAGAGATGTGGTTGAGCTCATGGCCATCAGTCCCTGTTAAGAGTCTCCAGCTCTGGAGACCTCAGCACAGAAGGACACGGAGCTGTTGGAGGGGGCCAGACGAGGCCACGGAGATGCTGGGAGGGCTGGAGCCCCTCTGCTGGGAGGGGGGGGCTGAGAGAATTGGGGGGGTTCAGCCTGGAGAAGAGAAGGCTCCGGGGAGACCTTGGAGCCCCTTCCAGTCCCTCAAAGGGGGGGGCTCCAGGAAAGCTGGGGAGGGACTCTGGATGAGGGAGGGGAGCCCTAGGAGGAGGGGGAAGGGTTGGACCCTGCAAGAGGGGAGATGGAGCTGAGCTGTGGGGAAGAACTTGTTTGGTGGGAGGGTGGTGAGAGCCTGGCCCAGGTTGGGCAGAGAAGCTGTGGCTGCCCCATCCCTGGAGGGGTTCAAGGGCAGGTTGGAGGGGGCTTGGAGCAACCTGGGCTGGTGGGAGGTGTCCCTGCCCAGGGCAGGGGGTGGCACTGGGGGGGGCTTTAGGGTCCTTTCCAACCCAAACCATTCTAAGATTCTAGAAGTCTCTTCCCATGGTCCCCTGTCACCCACCGCAGCCCTGGTGGGCCCTCACACCCCTGCTTCTGACCCCTCAGCACCATCTCCATCCCCAGCCTCAGCAGCTCTCGATGGCACCTCAGCTCTTGCCTTGAGCTGTTTTCCCTGGGCCAGAGGTCCCCAAAAGTTCTCTTTGGTGACATTGCCACACGGTGGGGGTGAGCATGGCCCCACCAACACCCCAAAGGGTTTGTCTTCACACAGGTTGATGGTGCTCGAGCACTCCTGGCCCCAGAGCAAGCATTTGGGCTGACTTTAATTTGATGGTGGAGAAGCTGCGATCCGGCAGGAGGCTGTGAGGGCAGAACCACCCCCATCCTTGGTTCCTTCATCTCTGTGGATATGGCCTTGACCAGGAACCTCCCCCCTGAGGCAGGACAGAGGCATGAGCCCCCTCCTTGCTATTTATCCAACAGCAGGGAACCCAAGAGCACCTCGACCATCACACCTTTATTTAAGCACCTTCTCCTGAGCCCCGCGGAGAAACTGGGATTGCTCTGGCAGAAAGCAGAACCCAAACAAGCCCCAACAAACCAGAAAGAGCCACCACCTCCCCTGGGGCAGCCACAGTCCATGCTCAGTCACTGGAAGGTCTGGGGGTTGCCAAATTTACATGCCACCAGCCTTGTCCCACGGCACCTGAGTGCTCCTGGGCCTGTGGAGCCCTTCTGCTGCTGATGGCTGAGAGGTGGTACAGATCAGGGACATCCTTCTTCCAGTCTGTCCCACCTCCCAATGGGTCTCTCCTGGTTTTGGTGTCTCCATGGTGCAGGGGGGTGGGAAGCCAAGGCCCTACAGGTGGGATTCTCATGGGGACAGAGCCACCGCAGCACCCAGCACGGGGGGGAACCTGCCCTTGCTCCAGCCCTTCCAGGCACGAAGGGACGAGCCTGGGGAGATCCTGCCCGGCCATGGATGGGCTGTGTGGAGCTTCCTGGGACAGTGTAAATCCCACCCAGGCTTTGGGGCAGCCCAGGCTGGGGGGCAGCCTAAGGACCAGCCCCCAGGGACTCATCATAGAAAGCCTGGAGGCCCCGGGGGTGCTGCAGGGAGGGTCTTCCGTCCACCGCCTCCTGACGGAAGTTTCTCCTCATCCAGCCATAGACCAAGCTGTGGAGGAAGCCCTGGAGGGAGACGGTCAGGGCCTGCGAGAGAGAGAGAGACAGAAGTGGCCAGTGCTGCCTTGACCTGCCCCTCACCTGCAAACCCCACTGGTCTCACAAACAGGGAGGTCAGGCCCTGTCAGTGCCCAGGCAGGAGGGCATGGGGACACAGGAATCCCAGAGTGGCAGGGGTTGGCAGGGACCTCTGGAGAGCACCCAGGCCAACCCCCTGCCAGAGCAGGGGCACCCACAGCAGCTCCCACAGCAACGTCTCCAGGGGGGTTGCGATGTCTCCAGAGAAGGAGACTCCACCACCTCTCTGGGCAGCCTCTGCCAGGCCTCTGCCACCCTCACACCAAACAACGGCCTCCTCATGGTGTTCCCATGGAGCTTCCCCTGCTCCAGTTGGTGCCCGGTCCCTCTTGGCCTGGCCCTGGGCACCACTGGGAAAAGCCTGGCCCCATCCTCCTGACACCCACCCTGGAAGGATTGCCAGGCCTTGAGCAGATCCCCCCTCCCTCTGCTCTTCTCCACACTAAACACACCCAAGTCCCTCAGCCTTTCCTCAGCACAGAGATGCTCTAGGCCCCTCACCATCTTGGCAGCCCTTTGCTCTGCCCTCTCCACCACTTCCCTGGCCTTCTGGAACTGGGGAGCCCAGCACTGGTCCCAGTGCTGCAGCTGGGGCCTCCCCAGGGCAGAGCAGAGGGGCAGGATGACCTCCCTCCACCTGCTGGCCACGCTCTTCTGATGCCCACCAGGATGCCATCGGCCTTCTTGGCCACCAGGGCACAAGGTGGCCTTCCTCTTGGTGTGGTCACCTCAAACAAGGGAAGAGCTCCCCTCTCACAGCCGCCCTGTCCCACCAGGGTCCCCCCACCCCATCACCTCTCACACCTCTGATGGGGACAGATGTCCCAGCTCCGGAGCCCAGGAAACCAGGTCTTTACTCACCGTAGCAATGTAGAGGACAAAGACCGAAGAAGGTTTGATGCTGGTGAAGGAGAGGAGGGTGAGGAGGAAGGCTGCGGATGGAAGACAAAAGAAGGACATGTCTTGGTCCCTCTCTCTGACAATGCTTCATGGGGAGTTTTCCCTCACCAAGCATTCTTCCCCACCAGGATTTGTGTCCCCTGGCACAAGGCTCTGTGCAGGACAAACACATGTGTACAAGGTCCTTCCCATCACCCTGCCCAAGTCCTCAGGGAACTCATCACCACAGGTTTCTGGGTGCCTGAAAGCACACTCAGGGCTGAAGGCACAATCCCAGAGGGATGGGAGGTTGATTAAAAGCAGGTCCATCAAACACAATCCACCCTGTGGCTCAGGCAATCCTGCTGGAAAAACCTGTCACTGTAAGAGCCGGGGGGGTTAAACCAGGCGCCGGTGGGACTCGGGTGGGGATTGGGGCTGGCTGCCCAGCCCCAGGTCCTACAGATGCCTGGAGCCTTTGCAACTATTCAATCTCAGCCTCTTCTCTCACAGAATCAGAGAATTACATGGGGCTGGCAGGGACCTCTGGAGAGCACCCAGGCCAACCCCCTGCCAGAGCAGGGGCACCCACAGCAGCTCCCACAGCAATGTCTCCAGGGGGGTTGCAATGTCTCCAGAGAAGGAGACTCCACCACCTCTCTGGGCAGCCTCTGCCAGGCCTCTGCCACCCTCACACCAAACAACGGCCTCCTCATGTTCACATGGAGCTTCCCCTGCTCCAGTTGGTGCCCGTTCCCTCTTGGCCTGGCCCTGGGCACCACTGGGAAAAGCCTGGGAGCTGTCTCAACCCAGGAACAAAGGGGCTGGGGATGGGGGGACCGGACACCATCTCCACCGTGACTTGCCTGGTGCCCAGCAGAGCAGGAAAACCAGCTGGAAGTAGTGGGAGACCCTGCTGACGCTGCGGATGCTCCTGCCTGCGAAGCCGTCCTTCTCCAGGGTGAGCAGGGGCTCCGCCGCGTTCCTCCGGCACCAGAGCTTCACCCGGCGGTAGAGGAGCTGGGCGACGGGAGCGGCGTCAGCCCGGGGAGCGCTGGCTACTGCCCCCATGTCCCCACTAGCCCCATGGCTCACCGTGCAGCAGCTCAGCACCAGCAGCAGGTACAAGAAGAAGATGATTTTGCCCTCCAGGCCCACGTCCTTCCTACCCACGTACTGGGAGGCAATGGGGAATCAGTGGGGCCGTGGCCCCCAGCGGCTCCTTCCATGGGGGCAGGGCTGAGCCGTGCCATGAGCCCCACAGCAGCCAGCCATGGGGCAGGGAGCTGCCCCCCAGCCTCTGCTCAAGCAGGGACACCCTCATCCCATCCCTACAGCAGCATCTGCCCACCCATCTCCTGCCTTCCCAGGGCCCTTCTGAGCCCCCCTGCCCCTCAAGGGGCTCCAGGAAAGCTGGGGAGGGACTCTGGGTGAGGGAGGGGAGCCCTAGGAGGAGGGGGAAGGGTTGGACCCTGAAAGAGGGGAGATGGAGCTGAGCTGTGGGGAAGAACTTGTTTGGTGGGAGGGTGGGGAGAGCCTGGCCCAGGTTGGGCAGAGAAGCTGTGGCTGCCCCATCCCTGGAGGGGTTCAAGGGCAGGTTGGAGGGGGCTTGGAGCAACCTGGGCTGGTGGGAGGTGTCCCTGCCTAGGGCAGGGGGTGGCACTGGGGGGGCTTTAAGGTCCCTTAACATATAACAATATTAACAATAACCCAACCCATGGCATGATTCTATGGACAGGGGGAGGGACGGGCACCCGGCAGCGCTCACCTGGAAGCAGATATCCTGGGCCCGGCGGATGAGGAGCAGGCAGCTGCAAGGACACAGGGTGCTGGTGGTGGTCCCCTAATGCCACAGCACCCTCCCTGGGGCAGCTTTTGACTCCTTCCCCCACCCCAAAGCCCCCACCACCCGGAGTTGTGCCCAAGCCTGTTGGGAAGGGAGGGGGGTGCCCACCCCCGGCTCCCCCCTGCAGGTCAGGGTGGCAGGACAGCGGGTACCTGGAGCAGTAAAGGCTGTAGGTCTCATTGGAGCAGTTTCCTCTCCACGGCAGGACGGGCTCGATGGGTTTTGGGGCGATGTCGGTGGTGGTGGAGGTGCCGTGGGCGATCAGCTGCCCCAGGAGGGTGAGCGCCGGCACCAGCCTTGCAGGGGAGATGGAGGTGAGCAGGGCCATCCTGAGGGGCAGCGAGGGGTGAGGGGCTGGCAGTGGTCACCTACCAGGCCAAGATGTAGGGCAGCCCCTGCCACAGGCTCTCCAGGCACTCGCTCCTCTCCTGCAGGGGGAAACCACCGGTGGCTGCAGGTCCTGCAGCAGCTCGAGGGTCCAGCCCAGCTCCACCGGGGAACCCACTGATGCCCAGGGATGGGGGCTGCCCTTGGACCCCCCCAACTGCTCCCCAGGGTGCAGGAAGGGTGATGCTGGGCTGCACCACGGCTGGTGGCCACCCACCTGCAGCGCTGCGACGTGCCAGGCTCTCCAGCCCTGGACGGTGCGATAGGCTTCGTACGCGTAGACGATGACCATCAGGAACGAGACGGCGTAGAAGGTCTGGGAGAGGAGAGGAAGAGGGGGGCTCCTGCTGTGCCCCGTGCCCCGAAGGCACCTTCCCCCGTCCCTCCTGGGGCTCTGCACCCCGATGTCCCCACTGTCCCCCCAGCAGAGCTGTGCCAGGAGCAGCCACGCAGCGAAGGAGCAGCTCTCCAAGATGTGGCATCAAAACCAAACGTCCTCCTGCCGCCCCTGTGCCCACCCCGGGGAGGGGGACTGGGTGGCACCAGCACTGACCACTCGGGTCTGTGCTGGGCTCTGGGTGGCACAAAGAGGGCTCTACCCCTGTGTCCCACCAGCAGGCCTGCAACCACGGTGATGGTCGCCCCATGCCCTACGCAGCCAGGCAGGCTGGAATGTGCAACGTGGAACAGAGCTGGCCCCGCGGCGCTGAGCCCCTCCTGGTCCCCGTCCCCCTGCGTGGCTGAGGCAAAGGCTCCATTGCCAGCAGGACAAGCCTGGTGGCATTGCCCACCACGGGTCCGTGGGCCAGGCAGGGCAGAGAGGAGCCGGTGGAGCCGCAGGCACTGGGCTCTGTTTTGCTCTGGCACACATAGGAGGCTCCACTCAGGTTTGCCACCCCAGATGTGGTGGCAGGGCATGGAGGGGCGAGAGGGATGCTGTGGGGAGACACAGAATCACAGAATCTTCTAGGTTGGAAGGGACCTTAAAGATCATCTTGTCCAACCGTCAACCCAACTGACAAAAATAGACACCCACACAACAAACAAGGAGCATCATCACTAAACCAGACCTCCCAGCACTACATCAACCCGTCTTTTGAACACCTCCAGGGATGGGGCCTCAACCACCTCCCTGGGCAGCCCATTCCAATGGCTGAGAACCCTTTCAGTGAAAAAATTTTTCCTGATATCCAGCCTGAACCTCCCCTGGTGCAACTTGAGGCCATTTCCCCTTGTCCTGTCTCCTGTGACTTGGGAGAAGAGACTGACCCCCATCTCTCTACACCCTCCTTTCAGGGAGTTGTAGAGAGCAATAAGGTCTCCCCTCAGCCTCCTCTTCTCCAGGCTGAACACCCCCAGTTCCCTCAGCCTCTCCTCATAAGAGGTGCTCTCCTCACTGGGGCTGGGAAGAAACACCGGGCACATTTCCCCAGGGAACCAGCCTCGGTGGCTCAGGACAGTGACGAGGGGAAGAAGGAGAAGCAGTTCCCCACCCCGGGAGTTCCCCGGGGACACTCCAGCCTTTGGCCGGTCTCAGCTGTTCCCGGCAGGACAGGAGGGGGTCCCCAGCCCCCTGGGGTGATGTGACCCCCCCTTACCGTGGCCAGCATCTGTCCGTAGGGGCAGGCAGCGTACGCGGGGATGAAGAGCCGGGCTGGCAGCAGCTGGATGGTGGCCGTGCCCAGCACCGCCGCGGCGGCCAGGAAATCCGCCAGGGCGAGGAGGAAAAGGGGGCGAAGCTGGGGGACGGGACACAGCGTTAGGGCTGGCTGGCAGTGTCACCCCGGTGGCAGCAGCCTCTCCACAGAGCTGCCACCACCACGTCCCTCCCCGGGAGAGGAGCGGGGACCGGCTGCTCCCTGGGGAGCCTGGTGTGAGCATCCTGCATCTCCCACCACCCCCCCTCCAGCCCCCTGTGCAGCAGCCGGTGCTGCCCGGGGCTTAACTGGGGCCAAAACCCATCCCGGTGTCCCCAGGAGCCAGTGGCACTCACCTGGATGTGGCAGCATCGCCTGCGCCGGGAGGTGACGGTGAGGACCGACCCACTGCCCAGGAGGCTGGAAGAGACGAGGCTGGGGGGTAACATCCTGATGGAGCAGAGATGGGGGTGCCCCTGCCCATCCTGGGGGGGACCCTGTGCTCAGGGGCTGGCAGGGGTGTGGGGTGGGTGGGGATCAGCAGGGCCCAGCTACAGCAGAAGGAGCAGGGGGACAGAACCCACCTCAGCAGCGAGGCCGGCAGGTAGATGCACGTCAGCAGGAAGACCTGGGGGAGAGAGATCGAGAGGAGCCACGGCGGGACCCTCGGTTGCCCCACGGTGTGGGGGGACACAGAGGTTTGGGGGGACACAGAGGTTTGGGCATCCCCGGCCGAAGCAGCGACAGGTGCCCGTGTGCCACCATGGAGCGGGCAAATTTGAGAGAAAAACATGTTTTCCCCCAAAGGCTGTGCCCAGGAGCCCTTCCCAAAGCGGAGGGGCCAGTGGCCAGTTCTTCACCAGCCCCGGGGCGCTCAGCCCCTCGGTGGTGGCTGCAGGAGGGGGGTTCCCAGGAGCCCCCCCCCGAGCTTGCCTGGCCATGGGACCCGGGTTTCCCTCGCCTGGGGCTGGGGAGAGCCGAGGAGCCGCGTCCCGCTCGGGGCTGAGAAGGGCTGGCAGATCAGAGCGTGGGGCCACCACGGAGGAACCGGAGCGACCGCCGGAGCCGGACGGTCCCGTGGCCGGTGAGTCACACAGGGACCACGGAGCAGGAGCCCTGGGAAGCACCGTTTGGGCGAGCAAAGCCCCAGATGGGAAGCTGGGACCCCTTGGCCAGCAGCCGTGGCCACCTCTTGCAGCACCCCCATGGTGTTGCCCCCCCATCTCTGGCATAAGGGAAACCCCTTCTGCTGGGACACGCTGGGGGGGCCTGAGGGATGCGGTGGCTTCCCCAGGTCTCTGCAGAGGGTTTCCTGCAGACACAAGCCTTTACAGAATCACAGAATCTTCTAGGTTGGAAGGGACCTTAAAGATTTCACTGAATTTCACTGAATTTTTTAGAGTTGGAAGGGACCATAGAGATCATCTAGTCCAACTCCCCTGCTGAAGCAGGATTACCTATAGCTTGTCAGAGCATGTTACTCAGGAGCATCCAGGCGGGTCTTGAAAATCTCCAAGGAAGGGGACCCCACACCCTCCCTGGGCAGCCTGTTCCAGGGCTCTGTCACCCTCACTGCGAAGAAGTTTCTCCTCATATTTGAGTGGAACCCTTTATGTTCCATCTTGTCCAACCCTCAACCCAACTTTACCTGCTGATCCGAGAGAGCCGATGGCCGTTCCTCTTCGCTCGCCATCACCCCAGCGCCCTCCCGTCTCCTCTCGGCCTGGGGTCTGGACACCCGTCCCGGTGCAGCTCCTGCAGCTGCTGGGCTGGTTCCACACCCCGTCTGCGGGGACCAGGGCCTGGTGCAGCTGGAGGAACCTGCCCGGCTTCCCCGCGGCCAGGCAGGCTGCTACGTGCCAGCGGGGAAGGGATCAGCCCCTCAGGGACCCGGCGGATGCGCGGACACCTCCTTCGCACCTCCCTCTGCCCGGCCGGGCTGGGGGACCCGAGAGGTGCATCTCCCCAGGGTTCAGGTGTGAACGTGGTCCTTCTCCGACTCCTGCTCCTCCCGGCTGCTCGGCTGCCCCCGGCAAACCAGGCTGCTGCAGGCACGGGGGGACTTCTTGGGCATGGAGCTGCTGGATGGGGCCAGAGGAGGCCACAGAGATGCTGGGAGGGCTGGAGCCCCTCTGCTGGGAGGGGGGACTGAGAGAGTTGGGGGGGTTCAGCCTGGAGAAGAGAAGGCTCCGGGGAGACCTTGGAGCCCCTTCCAGTCCCTCAAGGGGGGGGCTCCAGGAGAGATGGGGAGGGACTCTGGATGAGGGAGGGGAGCCCTAGGAGGAGGGGGAAGGGTTGGACCCTGAAAGAGGGGAGATGGAGCTGAGCTGTGGGGAAGAACTTGTTTGGTGGGAGGGTGGGGAGAGCCTGGCCCAGGTTGGCCAGAGAAGCTGTGGCTGCCCCATCCCTGGAGGGGTTCAAGGGCAGGTTGGAGGGGGCTTGGAGCAACGTGGTGTGGTGGGAGGTGTCCCTGCCCAGGGCAGGGGGTGGCACTGGGGGGGCTTTAGGGTCCCTTCCAACCCAAACCAGTCTAAGATTCTCATTGTGAAAAGGTGATCCTGAGGCACAGGAAGGAGTGGGGCAGCTCCCAGTGCCCACTGCACCCACACCCACAGCAAGGGGACCGAGGGTGCAGGATGAACAGAAATGCTTCATTCCTGTCCCCACCTCAGGAAATCAATTCTTTGGCATTTCAAAGCCGGGCAGACGTGGTGCTGAGGGACACGGGTCAGCGGGGGGGGTTTATCAATGGTGGGTTGAGGGTTGGACTTAAGGATCTGAAAGGTCCCTTCCAACCTGGACAATTCCATGATTCCACAACCTTTGATATTTTTTTTGTATTTTTAAAATCAAGGAGTTCTGCTGAGCCAGCAAACACCTCCTGGGGCCCAGCGCTGCCCCCAGGCTCCCCCCTGGTCCCAGCAGCAACCACCCTGCTCTAAAATCGTTTTCACTCAAGCGTGTGGACAAGAATCACCAAAACCCAGAAAACCCAACCTGCTCTCTATGTTTTCTTGGTACTTGAACACAGACAGCACCTCTGGCCACCACGGACTGTCACCTACTGCTGTCCCTAAGGCAGAGGGGGGGTTTATACAAACACCAAAGCCACAGGCACCTCCAGAGATGCTCATGCTTCCCCATGAGTCACAAGCCAAAAAAAAAAAAAGTTTTTTTCCATTTGTTTGAGCTGAGTTTTTACGAGATCAGAGGAGAACACTCCAGGGGGCAGCCAGGGCTGGTGGCTCTGCCAGACCCCAGCACCGTGGGCGAGGGGCTCAGCATCGAGTCCCACCAGCAGCACCAAGCCCCACCAGCACCCGGTCCCTGCAGGGCTCAGGTCTCACACCACAGCTCACCCAACAGCCAGCAGAGTTATGCCTCAAAAAAAGGTTTTTTTACTTTTATTTCAGGGGTATCGGCTCACCCAGGAAAGAGGGAGGGATGTGGGGGAAGGTCTGAGGGAGGAGGAGGAGGGAGAGGGGCTGGGAGAAAGGAATAGCAGAAGGTGACAGCAGCACAGGGGACTGAGCTTCGGCAGCTCCTGGAGATGTTCCCCCACAGCCACCTCCTTTGTAGCTGCTCCCTTTTCCCCTCCATCAGGTGAGGAAACGCTCCTTAAACCTGTCTGTCACCGGGCAGTGGCTCCGCATGGTCCCAGCTGGACCCCGTTTTGGTCCCTCTCTCACCATCACCATCGCTCTGCTTCCTCCCCACCAGCCAGGATCTCTCCAGCTTGGCCGGCAATTTTTCCTGCCCCAGGAGGAACCCACACCTTCCCAGGTGCAGAAGAGCCACCTCACAGTGCTCCCGGGACAGCCGAGTCCATCCTGCTGCATGGGACAACCATCACAAAACCCACCACCGCTTGGGAGCTCTTCCAGGCTTCTTCGTTCTCCAGCAGAGGCTCTTCCAGGAGAGCAGGAGGCAGAGGCAGGACAGGGATCCCCGGGCAGCGAAGCCGGAGCAGGAGGAACCATCCTCACCCTCGGGCGCTGGGGGAACGGCTCCTGCTGCCACAGGGTAAGATTTTGAGCAATCCCTGTGGTTTCAGAGACACCACTGGATCCAACCTTTCCAAACCGGGACCAGAGACCGGGCTCTTCTCAGCAGATCCCTTGGCTGAGCCAACACTTGTGTCGTTGAGAAGCCTTTCAAAGCTGAGGAGCCCAAGATCAAGCACTCCCTGGAATGAACTCCCCAATTTCCATCTAGTTGCCTCCATGGGAGCAGCATGTGGATCCTGCCAACCTCCGTGCAGAGACCAGGCTGGGAGCAATGTCCACACCAGCACGAGGAACCGTCATCTGCTCGGCTTGTCATCCCCTCCCGAGACCTCCAGCAGGGACAGGCTCTGCCTGGGACATGTTTGCCCTGAGGATATTGGTTTTTTGAGGAGAAACTGGCACCGAGTGTTGCATTAGCTGGAGAACTGCCCTTGCCTCCAGCAAGGTGGGGTTTGTGGAGTGCGCTCCAGGGAACTTGGAAGGACAAGGATGGCCGGCACAGCATGAGAGGAGAAAGGACTCCATCCTGCTCAGGAGCTGAAGCTCTCAGCGTGTGCTGGGTATGGAATGGCAGAGGTTGGGGAGCCCTGCTCAGCTCCTGTGGCCTCCCAGAGCCAGAAAACCAGCATGAGGAACCTCTGGGAGAAACCCAGCAAAGCTCCAGCCCTGCAGGAGCCAGCACCAGAGACGGTGCTGAGCAGTGGGGCTTGTCCAGCTGGAACAACGGCTCATTGACCCAGCCAAAATGGTGTGAGCTGCCCAGAGGAGCATCATCCCACCCCAAGAGCTGCCCAGAGGAGCACCATCTCCACCCCAAGAGCTGCCCAGAGGAGCACCATCTCCACCCCAAGAGCTGCCCAGAGGAGCACCATCTCCACCCCAAGAGCTGCCAGGGCCTCCCCAGCACTGAGAGCTGCTAAATCAACCTGTTAACTTGGCCCCAGCGCTCGCGAGAAGCCCGGGGATTGTTAAAACAAGAGTTAATGCCCGTGTTTACAAACGCCTCCCCCGTCCGCTGGGTCCGGGAAATCGGGCTTTAGTAGCCAAGCTTTTAATTAAAAACAAAGCAGGTGCCTGAAAAACAAAACTGGAGTGAGGAGGAAGCTCAAGAGGCTGCGGGAGGGCTGGGAGCAGCAGTTCCTGGGGTGGCAGGCAACCACCCAACACCTCCGGAAGCCAAACATCCCTGTCTGGCTTCAGGAGAGCGGTGACCATTGAAATACCAGCACAAACACTTCCTTTTCCAGGAGATCCAGCCAGCACAGCTCCACCAGCCTCGCCGGGATGCTCCCTCTTCCCATGGCTGATAACTCAATGCCCCCAGGTGGCCCCGGGCACACAACGGCTGGCACGCTCTGGGGTTTCTCCCCTGCCCTTGTGCACCCTTCCTTATGGAAGTGTCGTCACTTCCAGACATCCCTTTGGATAGAGAAACCCACCCCGCTGACCCCACAGAACTGCCCGAAGCCCCCGTGCGAGCTGCCCTGAGACACAGCATTGCCCCCCCCGGCCACGCTGGCCACCCAGCACCCAGCCTTGGCCACTGAGCCTTCTCATGCCACTTTGCTGCTCTGCTCACGTGTCACTTTTCAGAGCCAGGTCCCATCCCAGGGCTGGGGGGGGGCTGCAGCAGGAGGGACCCTGCACCCCTGGGACCCTGTGCCCAAGGACTGGGCAACCAGTGGGTGCTCTCTAGTGGCCCCAGCACCCAGGGGCTCGGCTGGGGAGTTCCCCAAGGACCCAGCCTGTCCCTCCAGAGGGGTGGCCACTTCCCTTGTCTCAACCACCAGCCTGGCTGGGGGGGAAGGAAGGTGAAGGGAAGGCAGCAGGGTAAAGCCAGTCCTCGAGAGGTGAAAACTGGGCTGTGAGGGGGAAACAGCGTGTTCTCCTTCTCCATGTGGCCACCTCTCAAGGCACCCAAGCGAAAAACTCAAACAAAAATCAGGTTCCTGCCACAGCAGAGGGGAGAGGAGCTGGCTCTGCCTGCGCTGGTCCCACTGCAAGCCCAGGACAGGAGCAGGCAGCTCCCCGCAGCCCCGACCCTTCTCACACACCCCACGAATACCCAAAACACAGGCTGTTGTGGTTTCACTCTTGCAGCCCTTCACCCAACGCCTGTTTGAGCTGTTTTCCCAGTGAGCCGGGGCGTTCAGCTCCCTCCTCCTGGCTCTGAGCCGTCAGGAGCCGGCGGATCCTGAGCACCACTGGAAGGCAGGAACGCCAGCGGGGAGCCACAGGTGTTTCTAAACGTTTTGGCTTCCTTCCTGCCATGCTAAACCACTTGCAAGGAATTAAGTGAGAACTTCAAGGTCTACACAGCAGCTGGCCAGGGCTTCGTCCTCACACAGAGCTTCCTGCCAGCCCAGGGCAGGCACCGACCCCAGAGCTGTCACCTTCTGCCCCTTGCTGCCGCTTCTGTCCCGGCAGGACAGACGCCTTGCTTCCCAAACCACCACTGCAGAACATCCCAAACTTCACCACAACTCCCAAACGTCTCAGAAAACCACTGCTTGAGGGCTCTATGTGCCTGTTTTCAGCCTTTCCTTGCTTTGCTTTCTGCAACAGCTTGGTTCCTCTCTCAGAGAGGGTGAGGAACCTCAGGTCCCTGCTCTGAGACCTGGTGTGATGCCGGTGGGGAATCCCCGGGGCACCGGTGCCCTCACAGGGCTTCAAACTGTTAAATGCTTGGGATACCTTTCCTCCTTCCTGGGAAACACGGAGAACTGCAGAGAGCATCCCTAGTAATGACGGCAATGACACCCCCGCTGTGCCACCCAGTGGTCCCCGGTGCTGCCAGGAGCTGCTGCATCCACCGGGGTAAATTTGGCTCTGGGTAAAAAAGCCTTTTGAGAAATGGCTTGAGATTTCCTGCTTTTGGATGACGCTGGTGGTTAAGACTCATCACTCTTGCAGGCTTTCAGCTCTTTTGTCTTATGCTATTTTAGCACCGTATTAAGTGCTTTCCCTCCCCTTCCTTTAAATCTTTTGAGTCACAAGCCTGTCTGGTGTTTGAAGATAAAGCGAGTTCCACTCATCGCCTGACAGGTAGGGATTTTTTTTTTTTTAATTGTGTTTAAAAAAGCATCAGTACCTTCCCTTTTTTTTTTTTCTGTTTTAAATCAAGTTCCATCTCAGAGCAAAATTCTCACCCCAGAGAGCTGGAAAGCACCGCAATCCTAGTGGAAGAGTTGGCACAATTCTACTTTAAATGAGTGCAAAGAGCACTGGTTTAAGCCCAGTTCCTTTCTCCCTGCTCCACTGCTCGGCTGGAAAGAGGTTACTCCCCCAAGTGAAGTGGTACCAGTTAATAACCAGCAGCCTGTTACTGTGCAAAAGGGGTTAGAGATAAAAGCCACCACCTCATCTCTTCCCGGAGAGCCACCAGCTGCCGTGAGCCGACTGCTTGGCGATGGTTTGCTTTTCTTCTGGGCTGAAATGCAGAATAGTCAATATGGCAGTGAGGGTCTGCTGGCGACCCAGAGAATCCGGCAGCGTCAAAAACCTGTAGACGATGTTCTTGAGGTACTCCAGGTTGGCTCCCTCCCTGCTCTTGTCTCTGAAGTTCTTCTCGATTTCACTTTGAAGCGCGGCCACCTCTTCCCGGTGCTTCTCCTCCTGCACCAAGATTTTCTCCTGCAGCTGGTGAACTTGCATCTCCAGCTTGTGCTTCTGCTTCCTCAGGGCCACAGTCTCTACTTCTTTGCGAGCCAGCTGCTCCGCGTACAAGAAGAAGGTGGGCTCGTTGGTGGCGGAGAGATGAAGAGCCTGGGGGAGCATCTCTGAGGCATCGGTACCCGGTGAGTCACCGCTGGTAACGTCAGCGCCCGAGGCGAGGTAATTTTTGGATCCTTGCAGCCCGTAAGGCAACGTGACAGATCTCAGCTGCTCCAGCTCCTGGTCCTTCTCTGCCAGCACCGCCAGCGCTCGGTCCCGCTGTTTGTGCATCTCCTCCTCCAGCTTCAGCGCCCGCTCCCTGTAGTCCAGCTGGCACCGCTCTAGCTCCTGCCGATGGATTTGCTGGAGCTGGGACAGCTCTTGCTTCTTGGCTTCCATGTCTCGCTGGTGCTGCTTCTCCATCTCGTCAGAGGACAGCTGAAGGACGACGTATTTCTCCTTCAGGTCAGCCAGCTGCTCTTGAGCTTCCTCCAGTTCTTTAGCCAGATTGCCGTCTTTGGCCGACTTGTTCTTGAGAACCACCTGCGCCCTCATCTTGTACCTCTCAAACTCCTCCTTCAGCTGCTTCAGCTCCTGCTGATAGTACAAAGCGGTGGCCTTCTCACCGTCCCCAGTCTCAGTGCCCTTTGGCAGCTCCAGCTCACACAGCTTCTCGATGTCCAGAGCGGGCTGGCTCTTCTTCGCCGCCGCCTGCAAGAGCTTCTTCAGCTTCTCCATTTTATCCTTCAGAACGTTAACATCCAGATTGGCTTCTTCCAGGTGGATATCGAGAGGGGATCGGCTGGAGGCAGCGATGGCCAGGGTTTTGTTCTCCAGGTCCAACTGCACGATGCGGTCCTTTAGCTTCTGAATGATGGCTTGGTCCTTCTGCTTGGCTTTTTCGTACGTCCCCAGTAGTTCGGACACTTGGGAGACTTGGCCCTCCAGGTCGGCCACACGCCGCTCCTCCACCTGGGCCTGCTGGCGGAGCTGCTCCTCCGCCTGCGCCGTCTGGGGGCAGAGACACAGGGAGGGGGACAACAAATTAACATTTGGGGGACTTCATTCTGTCCCACTCAACCCCAAACAAGCGCAGGGACCTCCCTTCCCCTAGAACCCCGCACAGGCCACCACGCTGACTCGCCTTTTTGGGTGGGTGTTGGAGATTTGGGGATAGAATAAACTCAAAGCATTCCTGGTTTTGTTCCCTGCTCTGCAGAGTTCCTGTTACCAGCGCTACCTGCACTGCTGGAGGTGTGCGGGGGGGGGACCAGGACAGGTTGGGGGGGACCTGCTGGAGAGAAGCTCTGGGGAGAAAGACCTGGGAGTCCTGGGGGACACCAGGATGCCCAGGAGCCAGCAATGGGCCCTGGTGGCCAAGAAGGCCAAGGGCATCCTGGGGGGCATCAGGAGCATGGCCAGCAGGTGGAGGGAGGTCATCCTGCCCCTCTGCTCTGCCCTGGGGAGGCCCCAGCTGCAGCACTGGGACCAGTGCTGGGCTCCCCAGTTCCAGAAGGACAGGGAACTGCTGGAGAGGGGACAGCAGAGGGCTACAAAGATGATGAGGGGCCTGGAGCATCTCTGTGCTGAGGAAAGGCTGAGGGACTTGGGTGTGTTTAGTGTGGAGAAGAGCAGAGGGAGGGGAGACCTGCTCAAGGCCTGGCAATCCTTCCAGGGTGGGTGTCAGGAGGATGGGGCCAGGCTTTTCCCAGTGGTGCCCAGGGCCAGGCCAAGAGGGAACGGGCACCAACTGGAGCAGGGGAAGCTCCATGGGAACACCATGAGGAGGCCGTTGTTTGGTGTGAGGGTGGCAGAGGCCTGGCAGAGGCTGCCCAGAGAGGTGGTAGAGTCTCCTTCTCTGGAGACATTGCAACCCCCCTGGAGACGTTGCTGTGGGAGCTGCTGTGGGTGCCCCTGCTCTGGCAGGGGGTTGGCCTGGGTGCTCTCCAGAGGCCCCTGCCAACCACAGATCACTCTGTGAAGCAGCAAACTCCCGTCACAATCTGCTATAGGACTTTTTTAACATGCCTGTATGCTCTAAAGCTTTCACACATCTAACAGCAATCCTGTGCTTTGGAGCACTCATACGGATATAATTCGGTGGTTTCTGAGTAGGTACAGCAAACACCTGCTGTTGCCAGTTTTTACAGCTACTGAGATCCAACTGACTCTGGACAACAGCAACAATCGACAATCACCACCGTGAACCACAGCACAGCCAGAGTCAGGTCACCTTCACCTCTGCCAGAGAGAAGCTGTTGGAGGCCACCTCTAAAAAAAGGGGCAAACTGCACTGAAGCAGCCTGAGGCTTCAGATTAGAAAGAAGAAAACTTGTTCCAGGCTGCAAGGACACGAGGCAGATCCCATTCTGGAGTGTTTCCAGATGGAAATTCGGTTACTGGTGCCAACCCTCCCCCTGCCAATGCCAACCCCTGAGCACGTTGCCCCACAACCCGCGGGGTTACACAGGTTCCTCTTTTCCACCACATCCCTCTTTCCAGCTCTTGGCTCTTCCCCTGCACCCACACAGACTAGAGCTCTTCTCCTTCCACAGAGAGCTCCGAGCCTCACTGGAGAGGATCTGTTTTTATAAACTCCTGTAATTGTACCTTGTGTTGCACTTACACACTTCTCAGAGACAAGACCACGCTCACTGCCACAGTGGGGCCCAGGAAGGGTCTCTCCTCCCGAGCCTGGCCATTTTCCCACCCGACAGTAACGTGTTGGGAGCCAAATGACACCGTAGAGGACAGTCACTGTGTGATCACCTCAAAGGTTACTCCCAAGTCCAGTGGCCACCACCCCATGACTCATGACTTACAGGCTGCAGCCCAAACAACTTTTGTTTTCCTCGGGGACTATCATCCCATCAAAGCCGTGATGCTCCCATTTACTTCAAACCTCTTGGACTCTGGGGGACTGGGAAGGGGAGTTTGTGCTCCTCCAGCCTCAAGCCCTGCCCCGATTGCTGCCGATACACCCCACCGAGCCCCTCCAGGGCCCAGACGAGGAATTACCTTCTTCATCTCCTGCAAGAGCTGCACATGGAAGTGGTTTTTCAGGCCGGCCATCTCCTCCTGCAGATCCTGTATCCGGGGGTCTGGCTTGTTGCTCTCCTCCTGGACGGCCTGCAGCTCTCCCTTCAGGTCTTCCACCTCCTGGCTCAGCTGCTTGATCTGCAGCTCGTAGCCCTCGGCGCGGTCGGCCATGCACACCCTGCCGGCCAACATCTCCCTGGTCTCCTCCAGCTTCAGCTCCACGTCCTGGCGCAAAGTCCTCTCGTTCTGCAGCAGCTTCTGCAGCTCCCTCAGCATGACAGCGTGGTCGCTCTGCTCCTGGGCTCGGTCGTGCTGCTGCGTGATCAGACGGGCTTTGGTCTCTGCCAGCTGGTCCTGCACAGACTTCAGCTCCGTCTCCAGCTTCTCGCTCTCCTCCTCGGCTTTCTTAACGGCCTCATCGAGGTCCTGCTTCATCTTCTTCTTGTCTGCTTGGTAGGAGGCTTCCATGCGGGACTTCTCCTGGGTGACTGTTGACAGAGCACTGGTCAAAGTGGCCAGCTGGGTCTTCAGCTGGAGGACTCTTTTATCGGCCTCACTGGCAGCGGGTGACACATCCCCGCTGCTCGTGCTGACGCCGCTCTCCGAACCGCTCGTCTCTTCTGATTTAAGAGAGGAAGCAGTGGCCGTGGGCTTGTCATCTTCAGGCCCTGGCTCACCCTTGGTGCTGGCCAGACTGGCAGCCGTGTCCGCGCTGGCAGCCGTCCCCACGCTGTCTTCACTGTGAACTGAGCTCCTGTCATCAGCAGAATCGGCAAAGGAGTTGGGCACAGACACAGGCTGAGCCCCGCTCAGGCCAAGATCCGCCTCGTGAGACACGGACAACACTTTCAAGCTGGCTTCCAAGGCTTCCTTCTCTTTGAGGAGGCTCTTGTAGGCTCTGACGACATCCTTCAGCCGAACCTGGTACTGAAGGAGCTGCTTCTTCTGCGATTCAATAGTCTCCAGAAGATCTTTTTTGCTCGGGCCACCTCCAAAGTTCATGCCAAACTTCTCCATGATTCACGCCAGCTGAAAGGAGAAAACCACAAAATGCTCTGAGGCCTCGTACAGCGATATTTGCCACTGCAGCCGCCCCCCCCCCTCAGGCCAGACAGGGGGATTCACATCTATAAACAGCTTGATTTTTACTTTTCAAGGAAAAACCACCACCTGTCTGTCTCTTGGCAGCATCACTGCCTGCTCTGAAGGTAATCCAACTGCTGCCAGCTCTAGGTGGGGGGTGGCCAGGTCTTAGGGGTCCCCACGGTAGGTCACAGGGGGATGTCCACTGCAGAGGACCTGCCACGGAGGGGTGGGGTGTCAGCACCCGGGGCCAGAGAATTCACAGGAAGGGAGTGCGTGTGGGTGGGAGAGGGACATGGTGGGGTTCGGAGGTGGGGGAAGCTGCTGGGGAGGCCCTGGGGGCAGCCCTGAGGCAGGGGGGCCGCAGGGCAGTGGTAGAGGGGCCACAGGGCTGGGGCAGAAGGGCCTTGGAGAGCAGGAGAGACTGTGGGGCTGCGGTGGAGGGGCAGAGGGGGCAGGCAGGTGGGGTGGGGTGAGCAC
>NW_015091670.1:446813-450157 GCF_001431845.1 Calidris pugnax | reverse complement strand
CCCGTCCCGTCCCTCCCGCCGCCGCCGCCGCCGCCGCCATGGGCCTCACGGTCTCCGCCATCTTCTCCCGCATCTTCGGCAAGAAGCAGATGCGGATCCTGATGGGTGAGCGCGGGGGCGGCGGAGCGGGGCCGGGCCGGGCGGGGGATGGGGGCCCCGGGCACGTACCGGTAACCGGCGCCGGTGACACCGCCTCCTCCTTGCAGTGGGGCTCGACGCCGCCGGTAAGACCACCATCCTCTACAAGCTGAAGCTGGGTGAGATCGTCACCACCATCCCCACCATCGGTGAGTGCCCCGGCAGGGCCCCATATCGAGCACCGGGTACCGGGCAGAACCCCCCCTCCCCGCCTCTGACAGCCGGCACCGGGTACCGGGCAGGGCTCCCCCATCCTCCCTCTGACAGGGGGCACCAGGCAGGGCCATCATCGAGCATGAGGTACCGGGCAGGGCCCCCATTGAACACCCGGTACTGGGCAGGGACCCCATTGAGCACCGGGTACCGGGAAGGGACCCCCACCCTGCCTCTGACAGCTGGCACCGGGTACCAGGCAGGGCACCCATTGAGCACTGGGTACCGGGCAGGTCTCCCCGACCCTCCCTCTGACATGGGGCACCAGGCAGGGCCCCCATTGAGCACCGGGTACCGGGCAGGGTCCCCATTGGACACCCGGTACTGGGCAGGGTCCCCACCGAGCACCCAGTACTGGGAAGGGCCCCCATTGAACACCAGGTACTGGGAAGGGACCCCCACCCTGCCTCTGACAGCTGGCACTGGGTACCAGGCAGGGTCCCCATTGACCACCCAGTACTGGGCAGGGTCCCCACCAAGCACCCGGTACCGGGCAGGGACCCCATTGAGCACTGGGTACCAGACAGAGCCCCCCACCCTCCCCGTGACACCCGGCACCGGGCAGGGACCCCCCAGCCCGATCCCGCAGGCCGTGCTGCCCACCTGGGTACTGCTTTCCCGTGGGTCACCCCTGGTGTACCCCGATCAGCTGGGGTCCACGTGGGGCAAGACGTGCCACGTGACACCCCGGTGCTCCATCCAACCTGCCGTTACCCCCCGTTCCCCCCTGCCTGTCTGGGCACCGGGCTCAGCCCAGTGGGGAGCCTGGCTCGCACCCCAAAATACCTCTGGTGGTCCCCAGCACGGGCATGGGCCCCCCACCACCCCCCCCTGTCCCGGGGTGATCTGCTCTCCTGCGGAGCCTTCAGTGGGGGGCTCAGCACCATCTCCCACGGGCTGGTGGAGGTGGATTGGGAATGGGCTGAGCCCCAGGGAGGTCACCCGCTGGCCAGCGCTGATGAACATCTTCATTAGTGACCAAGGTGGTGGGTAGAGAGCACCCTCCACAAGCTTGTGGGTGGCCCCGAGCTAGAGGAGTGGTTGTACAGCCAAGGGTCGTGCTGCCGTCCCGGGGGATCCGGGCCAAGCTGGAGAAATGGGCAGAGGAACCTCATGGAGTTCAACCAGGGGAATGCCAAGCCCCAGGCCCTGGGGTACCTGCTGGAGAGCAGCTCTGGGGAGAAGGTCCTGGAGGGGAGGAACCTGAGCAAGCACCAGGCACGTGCCCTTGTGGCTTGGGGCCACCAGACCTTGGGCTGCGTTGGGCAGAGCAGTGAGAGCGGGTGGGAGAGGAGGTCATGCCCCTCTGCTCAGCCCTGCTGGGACCCCTGGGGGGGCTGGGGTCCCCGGTGCGGGAGGGACGGGGACGTGCTGGGGTGAGTCCACGGTGATGCCGTAGGGACAGGAGCACCTCTCTTAGGAGGACAGGCTGGAGAGGAGATGGCACAGGGGGATCCCATCCACATGTGTGAATCCCTCATGGGGTGGAGATGGAGCCGGGCTCTCCTCAGCAGTGTCACCCCCTCCCCATCCCCTTCCTGCTTCCCCCCCCAACTCCCCAACAGGGTTCAACGTGGAGACGGTGGAGTACAAGAACATCTGCTTCACCGTCTGGGACGTGGGCGGCCAGGACAAAATCCGACCCCTCTGGAGACACTACTTCCAAAACACACAGGTACGTGGCGTCAGGGAGGGGATGAACTCTCATCGGCCGCGGTGAGGCTGGCCCGGGCTCCCCTGGGGCTTGTGGCCTCAGAACTGGGTGTGCGAGTGGTGGCAGAGAGCGTGTCCCAGTCTCCAGAGAGGTGGCACTGGGAGCACTGGGAGGACGTGTGGGTGTTTGCCCCATCATCCCATCGGAGGGGAGCAATGCAGAGGGGTTCAGAGGAGCAGGCGAGGGGACAGCTCTGTCCCTGGGGTGCTCTGGCTCCATGGGGGGATCTGGGTGGGCAGTGGGGCTGCTCTCCCCCTTGGTGGGGGTACAGGAGGTCCACCTGGGATGTCCCCCTCTTCTTCGTTCCAGGGTCTCATCTTCGTGGTAGACAGCAATGACCGAGAGCGGGTGCAGGAGTCTGCCGAGGAGCTGCAGAAGATGGTGAGTGATGGGGGGGGGCAATATTCGGTCTGGCAGGAGGTGGGGGGGTTCTGAGCCCCCTCCTCCTGCTCTCCCGGCCCCACAGGAGCACCCAGGTGGGTGTGAGGTGAGACCTGGCTCTGCTCTGCCCACGATGGGGTGCCTGGAGATGGGCTTGGGGACCCCATAGCGACGCCTCTGCCAGGTGGGGGCTGGACCCCCCAGGGGTTGGGAGCAATCACAAGGGGGAAAAATGGCCAAGAAAACGTGGTTTTGGGTTTTACATAGTCAGGGCTTTGCAAGCTGAGTGCACAGGGCACACGGGAAGGGGGGGCAGGATCCAGAAATGCCATCTGATGGCCAGCCCACGAGGTGGGGGTGGTTTATTCCTCCGTGTGGCTGCCCCCAGAGCAGAGCATCCCTGGGGAGGCAGAGCAGAGTGTGTCACAGCCCGAGAGTGGGGAGAAGGGATGAGGTGCCCACTGCTCCCCTGCTGCTGTTTGGGGAGCATCGTGCCCACTCTCTTCCACTGTCCCCATGGTGGTCTCTGTGCCCCCCCTCAGCCCTGGAGCTCCAATGTGGGGGTCCCCCAAGTGAAGGGCACCTGGAAGAGCCTCTGGGCAACAATGAGGGCAGGAGGGCAGCCAAGGTGCTGGAGGAGGAGCTGGAGAGCCCACTCTGGCTCTTTGGGTCTGTCCAAGCGGCGGGTGGGGGGGTCACGGATGGCTCACCCAGAGCCACCCACCCCCCTCAACTTTGGCTCATCCCTCCCCTCTCCCTCCCCAGCTGCAGGAGGACGAGCTGCGGGACGCCGTCCTGCTGGTGTTTGCCAACAAGCAGGACATGCCCAACGCCATGGCGGTGAGCGAGCTGACCGACAAGCTGGGGCTGCAGACGCTGCGCAGCAGGACCGTGAGTC
>NW_015091670.1:442816-444606 GCF_001431845.1 Calidris pugnax | reverse complement strand
GGGGGCGCGTATGGCTGCGTGACGTGCTGTTGTACATCGAGTAATTAAAACTCCACCACTTTGTACCCTGCGCCCGGCACCTTTCTGGCTGGTGGCGGGGGCCACCGGGGAGCCCCCCTCCCCAACGAGCATCTTCCACCAGAGTCTCTGGGCTCGGGGGATCCGGGTCGGAATAAAGCCCCCCCGGATGCTGTGCTGGGGGTGGGGGGGGCAGAGGGGGTGGGCAGAGGCTCCCAGATGTGTTTTCAAGCTGATATCCTCATTCCCTGGTGCAGGGAGGGGGGGGTAGCCTGTTTTCCAGCCACCCCAGGGTGCTGTCGGGGTGGGTGCTGGCTCCCCACGGTGCCTGGGCTGGGGGAAAAAAGCCCTGCGGGGTCAGCTCAGGCCACCTGCTGCAGGAACGCTAATTGGGTTGTTAATTAGTGGGACTGGGCAAAGCCCAGCCCCAGGGCGGCCGTGCTCTGGCATTGAGGGGCTGAGCGGAGGGCACTGGGAGAAGAGGGAGCAGACTGGTCCTGGCTGGGGGGGATGACATGGCTGTCCCCCCCAGGCTGTCCCTGCGGGGTTACACTGGCTGTACCCCCCAGGCTGTCCCTATGGGGATGTGCTGGCTGTCCCCAAAGGCCAGCCCTGAAAAGATGCCCTGGCTGTCCCCCCTCCAGGCTGTCCTTGTGGGGTTACATGGACTTTCTCCCCCTCAGGCTGTCCCTGCAGGGTTACACTGCCTGTCCCCAAGGCTGTCATCACAGGGATGTGCTGGCTGTCCCCCCAGTCTGTCCCTGTGGGGGTGTTCTGGCTCTCCCCAGGCTGTCCCTGTGGGTTTACAAGGGCTGTCCCCCCCGAGGCTGTCCCCATAGGGATGTCCTGCCTGGTCCCCCCCAGGTTGTCCCCGCAGGGTTACGCTGGCTGTCCCCAAGGCTGTCCCTGTGGGGATGCCCTGGTTGTCCCCCCAATCTGTCCTTGTGGGGTTACATTGCCTGTCCCAAAGGCTGTCCCCCCTCCAGGCTGTCCCTGTGGGGATGCCCTGACTGTCCCCCCACTCTATCCCTGTGGGGATGCCCTGGCTGTCCCCAAGGCTATCTCTGCAGGATTACACTGGCTGTCCCCAAGGCTGTCATTGTAGGAATGTGCTGGCTGTCCCCCCAGTCTGTCCCTATGGGGGTGTGCTGGCTGTCCCCCCCAGACTGTCCCCTGCAGGGTTACACAGGCTGTCCCCAAGACTGTTGTTGTAGGAATGTGCTGGCTGTCGCCCCAGTCTGTCCTTATGGGGATGTGCTGGCTGCCCCCCCAGTCTGTCCCCTGCAGGGTTACTGGCTGTCCCCCCAACTCTGTCCCTGTGGGGACACCCTGGCTGTCCCCCTGTAACGCTTCAGGTGGGTGCTCAGTGCTGGGGGGCTTCCACCCAGCCCGGGGGGGCCTGGCCAGGGAGCGAGGGGGGCAGTGGGGGTCAGGGCCAGGGAGCTGGGTCCTTCCCCAGCCCAGGGAGCGAGAGAAGGGGGGACCCAGACCCACCCCGCTCTGGTGGCAGAGTTGGGGCTGGTCCTCTGATTGCCCCTTCCCTCTGGGGGGCTGCTGGGGGGTTGCTGGGGGGCTGCTGGAGGCTGGGGGGCTGCTGGGGGGCTGCTGGAGGCTGGGGGGCTGCTGAAGCCTGAGGGCAGAGCTCGCAAGGTCCCAGAGCCCCGACTCTGCCACCAGAGCTGATGTGGGTTGTTGCCCTTTGGTGGTGGAAAGTGGGGGGACAGGATGGGACGGGGGGTTCCTGGGTGCTTTGGTGCAAGGTTTGCCCGGCG
>NW_015091670.1:427706-437701 GCF_001431845.1 Calidris pugnax | reverse complement strand
GGGGGCGCGTATGGCTGCGTGACGTGCTGTTGTACATCGAGTAATTAAAACTCCACCACTTTGTACCCTGCGCCCGGCACCTTTCTGGCTGGTGGCGGGGGCCACCGGGGAGCCCCCCTCCCCAACGAGCATCTTCCACCAGAGTCTCTGGGCTCGGGGGATCCGGGTCGGAATAAAGCCCCCCCGGATGCTGTGCTGGGGGTGGGGGGGGCAGAGGGGGTGGGCAGAGGCTCCCAGATGTGTTTTCAAGCTGATATCCTCATTCCCTGGTGCAGGGAGGGGGGGGTAGCCTGTTTTCCAGCCACCCCAGGGTGCTGTCGGGGTGGGTGCTGGCTCCCCACGGTGCCTGGGCTGGGGGAAAAAAGCCCTGCGGGGTCAGCTCAGGCCACCTGCTGCAGGAACGCTAATTGGGTTGTTAATTAGTGGGACTGGGCAAAGCCCAGCCCCAGGGCGGCCGTGCTCTGGCATTGAGGGGCTGAGCGGAGGGCACTGGGAGAAGAGGGAGCAGACTGGTCCTGGCTGGGGGGGATGACATGGCTGTCCCCCCCAGGCTGTCCCTGCGGGGTTACACTGGCTGTACCCCCCAGGCTGTCCCTATGGGGATGTGCTGGCTGTCCCCAAAGGCCAGCCCTGAAAAGATGCCCTGGCTGTCCCCCCTCCAGGCTGTCCTTGTGGGGTTACATGGACTTTCTCCCCCTCAGGCTGTCCCTGCAGGGTTACACTGCCTGTCCCCAAGGCTGTCATCACAGGGATGTGCTGGCTGTCCCCCCAGTCTGTCCCTGTGGGGGTGTGCTGGTTGTCCCCCCAGTCTGTCCCTGTGGGGGTGTTCTGGCTCTCCCCAGGCTGTCCCTGTGGGTTTACAAGGGCTGTCCCCCCCGAGGCTGTCCCCATAGGGATGTCCTGCCTGGTCCCCCCCAGGTTGTCCCCGCAGGGTTACGCTGGCTGTCCCCAAGGCTGTCCCTGTGGGGATGCCCTGGTTGTCCCCCCAATCTGTCCTTGTGGGGTTACATTGCCTGTCCCAAAGGCTGTCCCCCCTCCAGGCTGTCCCTGTGGGGATGCCCTGACTGTCCCCCCACTCTATCCCTGTGGGGATGCCCTGGCTGTCCCCAAGGCTATCTCTGCAGGATTACACTGGCTGTCCCCAAGGCTGTCATTGTAGGAATGTGCTGGCTGTCCCCCCAGTCTGTCCCTATGGGGGTGTGCTGGCTGTCCCCCCCAGACTGTCCCCTGCAGGGTTACACAGGCTGTCCCCAAGACTGTTGTTGTAGGAATGTGCTGGCTGTCGCCCCAGTCTGTCCTTATGGGGATGTGCTGGCTGCCCCCCCAGTCTGTCCCCTGCAGGGTTACTGGCTGTCCCCCCAACTCTGTCCCTGTGGGGACACCCTGGCTGTCCCCCTGTAACGCTTCAGGTGGGTGCTCAGTGCTGGGGGGCTTCCACCCAGCCCGGGGGGGCCTGGCCAGGGAGCGAGGGGGGCAGTGGGGGTCAGGGCCAGGGAGCTGGGTCCTTCCCCAGCCCAGGGAGCGAGAGAAGGGGGGACCCAGACCCACCCCGCTCTGGTGGCAGAGTTGGGGCTGGTCCTCTGATTGCCCCTTCCCTCTGGGGGGCTGCTGGGGGGTTGCTGGGGGGCTGCTGGAGGCTGGGGGGCTGCTGGGGGGCTGCTGGAGGCTGGGGGGCTGCTGAAGCCTGAGGGCAGAGCTCGCAAGGTCCCAGAGCCCCGACTCTGCCACCAGAGCTGATGTGGGTTGTTGCCCTTTGGTGGTGGAAAGTGGGGGGACAGGATGGGACGGGGGGTTCCTGGGTGCTTTGGTGCAAGGTTTGCCCGGAGCACTTGGCTGTGGGGCACAGCACCACCACCCAGACTGGTGCTGGCTTGGGGCTGGGATTGCTCATGGTGCCAAGACCCTGAGAGCGGGGCCACCACGGGCAGAGCATGGGAAGCCCAGGCTGGAGAAGAGGCAGAGGCACCCGAGGTGGCCCCGTGGTGGAAGCTGGGGGTTAAGACACGGCCGTTGTAGCACAGCTCCATCCCACACGGCTTGATTTACAGCATAGGCAGAGAGTCCTCGGGGACTGAGAAAGGGCTGGGAGAAGCCATATCCCATAGAATCACAGAATTATAGCATTGTCCGGGTTGGAAGGGACCTTTCAGATCATGGAGTCCAACCATGGACCCAGCACTGCCAAACCCACCACTGACCCGTGTCCCTCAGCACCACGTCTGCCCGGCTTTGAAATCCCTCCAGGGATGGGGACTCCACCACTGCCCTGGGCAGCCTCTGCCAAGGCTTCACAACCCTTTTGGGGAGGACATTTTCCCCAATCTCTATCCTAAACCTCACTTGGGGCAATTTGAGGCCATTTCCTCTTGTCCCATGGCCTGTTCCTTGGGAGAAGAGACCGACCCCCCCTGGCTGCCCCCTCCTTTCAGGGAGTTGGAGAGAGCGAGAAGGTCTCCCCTCAGCCTCCTTTTCTCCAGGCTGAACCCCCCCAGCTCCCTCAGAAGTTCTCCAGACCCTTCTCCTTGGTCTCCAGCCCCCTCCCCAGCTCTGTTGCCCTTCTCTGGGCCTGCTCCAAGTCCCTCAAGGTCTTTCCTGTCATGAGGGCCCCAAAACTGGACCCAGCCTTCGAGGTGGAGCCTCACCAGTGTCCAGTCCAGTAGGACGGTCACTGCCCCAGTCCTGCTGGCCACACTGGTCCTGACACAAGCCAGGCTCCCTCCCCTGGGTCATGCATGGTCCTGCCAGCGCTGGGGACAGCTGTACCCCCCATCTCCCTGGGGACAGCTGTACCCCCCATCTCCCTGGGGACAGCGTGGTGTGGAACCTCAGCTTGATGTCCAACACAGGCACTGCAGGGCTGGAGCCCTGCTCTCAGCGAGCCGGGGGACAAAGGGACGGCCACTCTCTGCAGATCATTTAATGCCCCATTTAGCACCAGTTCCTCCAGCCTGGCCTGGCCATCACCCTCAGGGCTGAGACGAGCCGTGCCTTGGAAATGCCAGCTGTAAGGCCCTGGGGCGTCCCTTTGGCACCGGCCACGGCCACCTCCCAGCCAGCAGCCCAGGGCTCTGCCTGTCATTGTGCCCTTTGCAGCCCCGCTCTGCCCCGATGGCTCCCCACGGCCGTGGCCACCAGTGGGTGCCCAGCTCTGCCCGAGTCCCCTCTCCTCCAGCCGTGGGGCCAGGACACGTCCCCTTGGCCATGCTGATGTCCCCGCTGTCAGTGATCCTGGGGGATCCTGGAGGCAGGGGAGCAGGCAGGAGAGCAGGCAGGGGAGCAGGCAGGGGAACAGACAAGGGAGCAGGCAGGGGAGCAGGCAGGAGCAGGCAGGAGCAGGCATGAGAGCAGGCAGGAAAGCAGGCAGGGGAACAGGTAGGAGCAGGCAGGAATAGGCAGGAGCAGGCAGGGGAGCAGGCAGGAGAACAGGCAGGAGAGCAGGCAGGAGGGAAGCAGGCAGGGGAGCAGGCAGGGGAACAGGCAGGAGAGCAGGCAGGGGAGCAGGCAGGAGCAGGCAGGAGAGGAGGCAGGAGCAGGCAGGAACGGGCAGGGAGAGCAGGCAGGAGAACAGGCAGGAGGAGGCAGGGGAAGAGGCAGGAACAGGCAGGAACAGGCAGGGGAGCAGGCAGGAGAAGGCAGGAGCAGGCAGGGAGAGCAGGTAGGGGAGCAGGCAGGGGAGCAGGCAGGAGAGCAGGCAGGGGAGCGGGCAGGAGCAGGCAGGAGCAGGCAGGGGAGCAGGCAGGGGAGCAGGCAGGGAGAGCAGGCAGGAGCAGGCAGGGGAACATGCAAGGGAGCAGGCAGGAGAGCAGGCAGGGGAGCAGGCAGGGGAGCAGGCAGGAGAGCAGGCAGGGGAACAGGCAGGAGCAGGCAGGAGAGCAGGCAGGAGAGCAGGCAGGAGCAGGCAGGGGAAGAGGCAAGAGCAGGGGAGGGGAGAGCAGGCAGGAGCAGGCAGGAGAGCAGGCAGGGGAGCAGGCAGGGGAGCAGGCAGGAGCAGGCAGGAGCAGGCAGCGGAGCAGGCAGGAGCAGGCAGGAGCATGCAGGGGAGCAGGCAGGGGAGCAGGCAGGAGCAGGCAGGAGATCTTGCT
This sequence comes from Calidris pugnax, assembly GCF_001431845.1. NCBI lineage: Eukaryota > Metazoa > Chordata > Aves > Charadriiformes > Scolopacidae > Calidris > Calidris pugnax. Next base: position 433,619 of record NW_015091670.1, on the reverse strand, counting down.
GCCCATTTGCTTCTCCAGGAGGGGTTTGCAAAACCTGCCTGTGCCCTGGGCATTGCCCTGCCACGACAAAGGGGGGTGAACACCCCGGCTGCCCCCCAAGCCAGGGAAGGAGCCCCCCACTACGCCACAGTGGCCAGTGAGGGCTTTCTTTGCTGCCAAAGCCTGGGGGGGCTCTGCCCTGCACCCCCTCCCCACGGCCAGGCACCCCAAGGGCTGGCTCCTGCAGGGTCCCCGTGCCCCGCAGCATTTCGGGTGCCCCACAACAGCCCCCCCAAACAGGGTCCTGCACCGTGCCGGTGGGCACATCGGTGGCAGAGTCCCCACCAGCAACCCCCTCTCTTCCAGCCACTCCAGCAATTTCAGTTTTTAATGTTTTTGAGGGCTGGGAGTGAGCTGTGGCTCTGCCGCCGCATGGTGCTGCAGGGTCTGGGGACTGGTGACGGTGGCACCCGGCCTCCTGCAGCCCCCCCCAAAAATACACCAAACCCACCCAAGTCGCTCCACGTTTGTGGAAGGAAAAGGCTCCTGCCACTGTCCTGTCCCCATCCCTGTCCCCAGGGCTGAAATCCCGCTGCCGGGGGCTCCGTGTGTGTGGTGGAGCTGCCTGGGGACCGTGCCCGGTGTTTGCAGCCCCGGCTGTGCCGGGTGCCCGGTGGCCCACGGCATCGCACGGGCAGAGGGAGCTGCAGCCCAGGGCGGGCTCGGGGTGGCCCAGGGCATCCCTGCTCAGTTCTGTCTTACGAGTCGTCTCCGACACCGGAGATGTCCCCATTCCCAGAAGCTGGTCAGTAGCACATGCCACGAGTTTGCCAAGTCTCATCCCTGGTCCCGGGATGCTCAGACAGTGGCCAGGACAGACGGATGGCCAAGATGGGACCTGGGCTGGTGCTGCCACCCCGTTGTTGGGTGCAGGTGAGCAAGACCCTCCAGTGGTGTCCCCCATCGGTGTCCCCCAGGACTGAAGGCTCGGGACAAGGTACTCCTGGGATGGTGTCTCACTCGGAGAACATTTTTCTCTTATAGAAGTGCTTTTTTTTCTTGTGTAAAAAGACACAAACTAAGCTGGAGGCTAATGTTTGGAGGGGAGAGGGGCTCCATGGGCTGCCCTCAGAGAGGCTGGGCTCCCGGCCAGGGGCTGTGGGCAAGTGGGGATGGTGACCAGTGACCACCAGGCCCCACAAAGGGGGGAAAGCCCTCACCTCGGGCTGAGCGTGTCCCCCCCCCTGCCCTTTGGTTTCCTTTGGCTGAAGGAAACAACCATTTTCCTTCCAATAAAACCATATTTTCAGCTCGGTGCCGGGCGCCTCTCCCCTGCCTCCACCTTTACCTTCCATTTCTACACAAACAAACAAAAAAACCCCTAAAACTTTTTATTTAGAGGAAGATTCTGCCCCGGGGTGGGCCCGGGGGGCTCTGTGGGGTGACGGTGGAGGGGCCAGCGTGGGATGTGGGACGGCTGGAGCTGGTCCTGGCTGTGCCACCCGGTCCTGCCCGCTGGCCACACGGCTCCCCATGGGGCTGTGCTGAAGCCATCGGCACCGGGGGGGTTGCCCACAGCCATGGGCAATGGCCGGGGGGGGCACAATAGCCACGGTGAGTGTTTTTCCTGCTTGCCCATCCTGTACACCCCCTGGTCCCCCGGCTCCGGAGACTCCCCAGCATCCTGGCTAGCAGAGCCCCCTCCGGGCTAGAGGTTTTTCTGGAGGCACCAGGAAAAGCCCCCATTTGCCAGCGGGGTCCCCCCCGGTGCTCCTGGAGCCCGGCAGGCAGGAGAAGGGGTCTCCAACCAGGGGGTCCCCCCCACTGTCCCACATCCCCCTGCCCAGCAGCACCCGCAGCATGGGGTGGGTGGGAGCGTGGGCATTGACTATTCCTCCCCCCCCCAGTGGTTAATTAACTATTCCCAGGGTAATTTAATGCTATTATAAATAGAAGGGAGGAGGAGGGTGGGGGGAGCTTGGGCAGGATGGAGGGATGCTAATTGGGGGGTGCAGCAGGGAAGGGGGGCAGGGACACTGCCCCCCCGTCTGCAGTGTGGGACAGGGGACACGGCACTGGGGATGGTGACAAGTGCTCCGGGGTGATGAGAGGGTCCCCAAAGTGCTCAGCTCCCACTGCCCGCCACCCCCCACACCCTCAGGGATGGGGTGGTGGCCCTGGTCCCCACAAGCCACCTGAGGCAGCGGAGGAAGAGGCCGGTGGCCGGACAAAGCCCAGCACGGAGCTTTCCTGCCTTGGGGGTGGCAAAAATCCCGCTGGGATGGATGCAGGGGGGGGGCATCACCCCACTGTGAGTGGGGGGGCACTTTGGGGAGCTGCCCTGGCCATACTGTGCCCTGGCCAGAGCCAGGCTAAAAATGCTGGATGGGATTAGAGGGGGTCCTTGGAAGGGGGGGGGAGGAAAGGGAGGTTTTTCCCCCAAGCACCCACCTCCTCTGCCCCATGGACCTGGGAGGGTCCTGGGAGCTCCTGGGAGGGTGAAGGGGGGGTCCAGATGGTGAGCTGATGGTGGCCCGACTGTCACCCCTGCATGGACATCCTCAACCCACTGCCCCGGAGCCCCCCCCCCCCTTGCTGGGGACCCTCAGAGCCAGGGCCACCCCGCTGCGTGGAGGTGGGCGAGGGGCTCCGGGGAGCTGGGGTGGAACGGTGGGGGGCTCAGCAGGCTGGCAGTGGGGTGCAGGTGAGCCCGGGGGGGCAGCAGGGCAAAGGGGGGCGGCCAGGGAGCCGGAGGGGGGCTGCCGCCGGGGGCCAGGTCTGCGGGATGGAAACGGGGTTCAGGCAGGGGATGGGGCTGGGGAGCATCCCCCCCATCCCTCTGCCGTGGGGCAGGGGACACCCATCCCATACCCCCCACTCCCCATCGCTGTGGGGTTGGGGGGGGACGGCTCCCTGCACCATTCAGCACCCCGTGGGGTCCCACACCCCACTGCCGGCTCCCACCCTGGTTGTGCCCCCCCCCGGGGTCCCAGCCCCCCCATCCCAGTCCTTTTACCACAGCAGGCGTCGTCCCAGGCGCGGGGGGCGGAGGTGCAGAGGTGCAGGGGAGCTGGGGGGCTGTGACCATGACCATGACCGTGACCGTGGAGGGGCTGCGGTGAGCTGGTGGGGGTGTCCAGGAGGTGCTGGGCAGGGGGGGGGCAAACAGAGTGTGGGATGTCACAGGGCATCCATGGGGATGCTTTGGGAGCAGACCTGGGCTGAGAGCAGCCTGGCAATGGGAGCGTGGGCTCCAGAGGGTGCCCGGAGCCTGGGGGGTGCTGGTGAGACCCCCCCCATGGCCCCCCACCATCTCCTACCTGTGTGGAAGTGGAGGCTGTCACGGTGGGGGGGAGGAAAGCAGCCACAGCCGCCCCGTGGGGCAGCATCCAGTCGCACCAGGAGCCTGTGTGGGGAGAAGTGGGGCGGGCAGCACCCCGGCTCTGGGGCCACGCCAGTCCCCTGCCCTGATTTTGGGGGGACCGACCCCGGGTGTCCAAATTTCAGCCTCCCTCCCTCCCCGGGTGGCCCCTGCACCCCATCCCTGTCCCCTCCAAGCCCGGGCTGTCACCTGCACCTCCAGCCTCCAGCTGCTGCTTGGCCTCTCGCCGCCACTTCGCCCTGCGGTTGGAGAACCAGACCTGGGGGAGAGGGGGGAGGCTGAGGCTGTGGGCCCCCACCCCCTGGCACAGCACCCCTTGGCACAACGCTTTGCCCCAGGACACGGGGTCTCCACGTGTCCCCAGCCGTGTCCCCAACCATGTCCCCAACCATGGACATGGGCAGAGGAAGGGGTTTCATCCCATGTCTTCTCCACCTCGTTGGGCTGTGAGCCCTTGCCAGGCTCCGGGGAGCTTCTGTGGCACGGGGGGCACATGGGGGGGCACTTGGGTGTTCATTGCCACGGTGTGGGGTGACTGTGAGGGGGGGGCTCTCACTGCCACCCCTGCCTGTGGCACCCAGGTGGCCAGAGAGGGGCTGGGAGGGGAAGGGGCTGCCATGAACCTGTGAAGGTTTGCCCACAGCACGGGGGGGTCTGCCAGGAGCTACTGGGTGTGCCCTGCATGTGTGTGCCAGGGGAGCGTGCCAGGGAGTGTGCCAGGGAATTTGCCATGGAATCTGCCATAGTATGCCATGGAGTGTGCCATGGAGTGTGCCAGGGAATATGCCAGGAATTTTGCCATGGAATCTGCCCTAGTGTGCCATGGAGTGTGCCACAGTGTGTGCCATGGAGTGTGCCAGGGAGTGTGCCACAGACAGTGCTGTGAAATCTGCCATGGAATCTGCCAATGGAGTGTGCCATGGTGTGTGCCATGATGTGTGCCATGATGTGTGCCATGGAGTGTGCCATGGAGTGTGCTAGGGAGTGTGCCATGGAGTGTGCCACGGTGTGTGCCATGGAGTCTGCCACAGAGTTCACCTGGGAATGTGCCATGGAATCTGCCATGGAGTGTGCCATGGTGTGTGCCAGGGACTGTGCCACAGACAGTGCCATGGTGTGTGCTGTAGAATCTGCCATGGTGTGTGCCATGGAGCGTGCCAGGGAATGTATCATGGAGCGTGCCACACAGTGTGCCACGAAGCATGCCATGAAATCTGCCATGGCGTGTGCCATGAAGTGTGCTACAGAGTGTGCCATGCAATCTGCAATGGTACATGGCATGGAGCGTGCCACACAGTGTGCCATACAGCATGCCATGGAGCGTGCCACAGCTCAGTAGTCCTCTCCTGCCCCATGGCACCAGCCTGGGCTCCATCAGTGTCCCCACACCCTGCCCCATGGCACCCCCCTGGGCTCCATCAGTGTCCCCACGACCTGTTCCCCTGCCCCATGGCACCCCCCTGGGCTCCATCAGTGTCCCCACAACCTGCCCCCTGCCCCATGGCACCACCCCGAGCTCCACCACTGTCCCCATGATCTGCCCCCTGCCCCATGGCACCCCCCTGGGCTCCATCAGTGTCCCCACGACCTGTTCCCCTGCCCCATGGCACCCCCCTGGGCTCCATCAGTGTCCCCACAGCCTGCCCCATGGCACCCCCCTGGGTAGCATCAGTGTCCCCACAGCCTGCCCCATGGCACCCCCCTGGGTAGCATCAGTGTCCCCACAGCCTGCCCCATGGCACCCCCCTGGGTAGCATCAGTGTCCCCACAGCCTGCCCCATGGCACCAGCCTGGGCTCCATCAGTGTCCCCATGATCTGCCCCGTGGCATCCCCCTGGGCTCCAGCAGTGTCCCCTCGACCTGCCCCATGGCACCCCCCTGGGCTCCAGCAGTGTCCCCATGACCTGCCCCCTGCCCCATGGCACCACCCTGGGCTCCATCAGAGTCCCCACAACCTGCCCCATGGCACCCCCCTGGGCTCCATCAGCGTCCCCACAAGCTGCCCCGTGGCACCCCCGTGGGCTCCATCAGTGTCCCCACAACCTGCCCCATGGCACTACCCTGGGCTCCATCAGTGTCCCCACAACCTGCCCCATGGCACCACCCTGGGCTCCATCAGTGTCCCCACAACCTGCCCCATGGCACTACCCTGGGCTCCATCAGTGTCCCCACAACCTGCCCCATGGCACCACCCTGGGCTCCATCAGTGTCCCCACAACCTGCCCCATGGCACCCCCCTGGGCTCCATCAGTGTCCCACGACCCGTTCCCCTGCCCCATGGCACCACTCTGGGCTCCATCAGTGTCCCCACAGCCTGCCCCATGGCACCCCCCTGGGCTCCATCAGTGTCCCCACAGCCTGCCCCATGGCACCCCCCTGGGCTCCAGCAGTGTCCCCACAACCTGCCCCATGGCACCCCCCTAGGCTCCAGCAGTGTCTCCATGACCCGTTCCCCTGCCCCATGGCACCACCCTGGGCTCCATCAGCGTCCCCATGACCTGCCCCATGGCACCCCCCTGGGCTCCAGCAGCGTCCCCACAAGCTGCCCCATG
>NW_015091670.1:424920-426171 GCF_001431845.1 Calidris pugnax | reverse complement strand
CCTGCCCCATGGCACCACCCTGGGCTCCAGCAGTGTCCCCACAACCTGCCCCATGGCACCCCCCTAGGCTCCAGCAGTGTCTCCATGACCCGTTCCCCTGCCCCATGGCACCACCCTGGGCTCCATCAGTGTCCCCATGATCTGCCCCCTGCCCCATGGCACCTCACTGGGCTCCATCAGTGTCCCCACAGCCTGCCCCATGGCACCCCCCTGGGCTCCAGCAGTGTCCCCACAACCTGCCCCCTGCCCCATGGCACCCCCTTGGGCTCCAGCAGTGTCCCCACAACCCGTTCCCCTGCCCCATGGCACCACTCTGGGCTCCATCAGTGTCCCCTCGACCTGCCCCATGGCACCCCCCTGGGCTCCATCAGTGTCCCCACAACCTGCCCCCTGCCCCATGGCACCACCCTGGGATCCATCAGTGTCCCCACAACCTGCCCCATGGTGAGCTCCATCAGTGTCCCCATGATGTGCCCCCTGCCCCATGGCACCCCCCTGGGCTCCATCAGTGTCCCCACAACCTGCCCCCTGCCCCATGGCACCACCCTTGGAGACCTCCCTGCTTGCCCTGTGTCCCCCCCCCCACACTGTCAGGCTGGGCACCCCCAAGCCCAGCCCCCCCAAGCCCTGGGGTGTCCCTGGCGGGGGGTCAGCAGCACTGGGGGGGCTCCTCTTACCCTGATGGTGGCATCGGGCAAGCGGGTGGCAGCGGCCAGTCTCTCCCGGGTGACAGTGTCCGGGTACTGTCCCCTCTGGAACTCTGCAAGGGGGAATTGGGGGGGGTGAGGGACCCCCCCCACCACGGTGAGCGATGCCAGGGTGAGGGGCTGCAGTTGGCCCACCACCAAGCCCCGGTGCCCACGATTCGGAGGGGTTTAGGGCAGTGCAGCCATGGCCATGACCTCCAAATGGGGGGGACCCCCCAAAAAAAGCAGCAATGTCACAGAATCACAGAATCTTCTAGGTTGGAAGGGACCTTAAAGATCACCTTGTCCAACCGTCAACCCAACTGACAAAAATAGACACTCACACAACAAACAAGGAGCATCATCACTAAACCAGACCTCCCAGCACTACATCAACCCGGCTTTTGAACACCTCCAGGGATGGGGCCTCAACCCCCTCCCTGGGCAGCCCATTCCAATGGCTGAGAACCCTTTCCGTGAAAAATTTTTTCCTAATATCCAGCCTGAACCTCCCCTGGTGCAGCTTGAGGCCATTTCCTCTCGTCCTGTCGCCTGTGACTTGAGA
>NW_015091670.1:409827-411758 GCF_001431845.1 Calidris pugnax | reverse complement strand
CTGGGCTCCACCAGTGTCCCCACAACCTGCCCCATGGCACTCCCCTGGGCTCCATCAGTGTCCCCACAACCTGCCCCATGGCACCACCCTGGGCTCCATCAGTGTCCCCATGATCTGCCCCCTGCCCCATGGCACCTCACTGGGCTCCATCAGTGTCCCCACAGCCTGCCCCATGGCACCCCCCTGGGCTCCAGCAGTGTCCCCACAACCTGCCCCCTGCCCCATGGCACCCCCTTGGGCTCCAGCAGTGTCCCCACAACCCGTTCCCCTGCCCCATGGCACCACTCTGGGCTCCATCAGTGTCCCCTCGACCTGCCCCATGGCACCCCCCTGGGCTCCATCAGTGTCCCCACAACCTGCCCCCTGCCCCATGGCACCACCCTGGGCTCCATCAGTGTCCCCATGATCTGCCCCCTGCCCCATGGCACCTCCCTGGGCTCCATCAGTGTCCCCACAGCCTGCCCCATGGCACCCCCCTGGGCTCCATCAGTGTCCCCACAACCTGCCCCCTGCCCCATGGCACCACCCTGGGATCCATCAGTGTCCCCACAACCTGCCCCATGGTGAGCTCCATCAGTGTCCCCATGATGTGCCCCCTGCCCCATGGCACCCCCCTGGGCTCCATCAGTGTCCCCACAACCTGCCCCCTGCCCCATGGCACCACCCTTGGAGACCTCCCTGCTTGCCCTGTGTCCCCCCCCCCACACTGTCAGGCTGGGCACCCCCAAGCCCAGCCCCCCCAAGCCCTGGGGTGTCCCTGGCGGGGGGTCAGCAGCACTGGGGGGGCTCCTCTTACCCTGATGGTGGCATCGGGCAAGCGGGTGGCAGCGGCCAGTCTCTCCCGGGTGACAGTGTCCGGGTACTGTCCCCTCTGGAACTCTGCAAGGGGGAATTGGGGGGGGTGAGGGACCCCCCCCACCACGGTGAGCGATGCCAGGGTGAGGGGCTGCAGTTGGCCCACCACCAAGCCCCGGTGCCCACGATTCGGAGGGGTTTAGGGCAGTGCAGCCATGGCCATGACCTCCAAATGGGGGGGACCCCCCAAAAAAAGCAGCAATGTCACAGAATCACAGAATCTTCTAGGTTGGAAGGGACCTTAAAGATCACCTTGTCCAACCGTCAACCCAACTGACAAAAATAGACACTCACACAACAAACAAGGAGCATCATCACTAAACCAGACCTCCCAGCACTACATCAACCCGGCTTTTGAACACCTCCAGGGATGGGGCCTCAACCCCCTCCCTGGGCAGCCCATTCCAATGGCTGAGAACCCTTTCCGTGAAAAATTTTTTCCTAATATCCAGCCTGAACCTCCCCTGGTGCAACTTGAGGCCATTTCCTCTCGTCCTGTCGCCTGTGACTTGAGAGAAGAGACCGACCCCCACCTCTCTACACCCTCCTTTCAGGGAGTTGTAGAGAGCAAGGTCTCCCCTCAGCCTCCTCTTCTCCAGGCTGAACACCCCCAGCTCCCTCAGCCTCTCCTCATAAGACTTGTTCTCCAGACCCCTCACCATCTTTGTCGCCCTTCTCTGGACCCGCTCCAGCCCCTCAATGTCTTTTTTATGGTAGGGGGCCCAAAACTGGACACAGCACTCAAGGTGAGGCCTCACCAGTGCCGAGTACAGGGGGACAATCACCTCTCGGGCCCTACTCCCCACGCTGTTCCTGATACTGGCCAGGATGCTGGTGGCCTTCTTGGCCACCTGGGCACACTGCTGGCTCCTGTTCAGCCGACTGTCGACCAACACCCCCAGGTCCACGTCCCCCCCGGGAGCAGCCCTGATCCATCCCAGCAGCTCAGGGTGGCCCCCCCCGAATGTCCCCGTGTCCCCCGGTGCCACTACCTTCCTCCAGGGCCTTGGCCTGCTGGCTGGAGAAGACGGTCCTGTTCCTGGGCTGGGGGCTGGGGGGGGGGCGCCGGCCGGACG
>NW_015091670.1:408657-409780 GCF_001431845.1 Calidris pugnax | reverse complement strand
AAGAAAGGAGAAGGTTTTTTTGGGGGGGGGGTCCCAACCCTGGGGGGTTGGGTGGGGTCAGGGAGGGTCCATGAGCCCCTTTGCTTTGGGGGCACAGGGTGAGTGCAGGGGCGTGCGGAGGAGCTGCGTGCGTGGATGTGCATGTGTGTGCATGTGTGTGCATGCACATATATGTTTACATGCACGTGTGTGCATGTTTGTGTGTGTATTTGTGTGCATGTATGCATGTTTGTGTATGTGCGTGTGTTTTCATGCATGTGTGCGTGCTTGTATGCATGTGTGTGTGCATGCGCGTGTGTGTTTACATGTGTGTGCCTGGTTGTGTGCATGTGTGCGTGCTTGCACGTGTGTGTATGTGCATGCATGTGTGTGTTTACATGTGTGTGTGCATGTTTGTGTGCATGTGTGTGCTGTCATGCACCTGTGTGTGTTTGCATATACGTGTGTGTGCACATGTGTGTGTGTTTGCATGCGTGTATGTGTATTTGTGGGCACGCGTGCATGTTTGTATGCATGGGGTGTGTTTTCATGCATGTATGCATATTTGCACTAGTGTGTGTGTGCATGTGCATGCACGTGTGTGTTTACATGTGTGTGTGCACATGTGTGTTTTCATGCACCTGTCTGTGTTTGCAGATATGTGTGTGTGTGCACATGTGTGTGTGTTTGCATGCGTGTGTGTGTATTTGTGGGCATGCATGCATGTTTGTATGCATGGGGTGTGTTTTCATGCGTGTATGCATGTTTGCATGCATGTGTGTTTGCATGCATGTGTGCATGGATGTGTGTGCATGCATGCATGTATGTGTGTGTATTTGTGCACGTGTGTGTTTGCATGTGTGTGTGTGCATGTGTTTGCATGCGTGTGTGTATTTGTGTGCATGTGTGCGTTTGCATGCATGTGTGAGTGATTGCATGCGTGTGTGTGCATGTGTGTGCGTGTTTGCATGCACACATGTGCGTTTACATACACATGTGCACATTTGCATGCACACGTGTGCATGTGTGTGTGTGCACCCATGCACACGCGTGCAGCCAGATGCCGGCGGTGGCAGGAGCTCTCTGCCCGCTGGCAGCAGGTCTCCCCCATGGGGTGCCCCCCCCCAGCCCCAGCCCCTGCCCC
>NW_015091670.1:400131-401630 GCF_001431845.1 Calidris pugnax | reverse complement strand
TTGGGTGGGGTCAGGGAGGGTCCATGAGCCCCTTTGCTTTGGGGGCACAGGGTGAGTGCAGGGGCGTGCGGAGGAGCTGCGTGCGTGGATGTGCATGTGTGTGCATGTGTGTGCATGCACATATATGTTTACATGCACGTGTGTGCATGTTTGTGTGTGTATTTGTGTGCATGTATGCATGTTTGTGTATGTGCGTGTGTTTTCATGCATGTGTGCGTGCTTGTATGCATGTGTGTGTGCATGCGCGTGTGTGTTTACATGTGTGTGCCTGGTTGTGTGCATGTGTGCGTGCTTGCACGTGTGTGTATGTGCATGCATGTGTGTGTTTACATGTGTGTGTGCATGTTTGTGTGCATGTGTGTGCTGTCATGCACCTGTGTGTGTTTGCATATACGTGTGTGTGCACATGTGTGTGTGTTTGCATGCGTGTATGTGTATTTGTGGGCACGCGTGCATGTTTGTATGCATGGGGTGTGTTTTCATGCATGTATGCATATTTGCACTAGTGTGTGTGTGCATGTGCATGCACGTGTGTGTTTACATGTGTGTGTGCACATGTGTGTTTTCATGCACCTGTCTGTGTTTGCAGATATGTGTGTGTGTGCACATGTGTGTGTGTTTGCATGCGTGTGTGTGTATTTGTGGGCACGCGTGCATGTTTGTATGCATGGGGTGTGTTTTCATGCATGTATGCCTATTTGCACTAGTGTGTGTGCGTGCATGTTTTCACAGACACTTGTGTGTGAGCTTGCATGCATGGGTGTCGGGAGGTTTTGGGGGGCTGACACCCCAAAGCCCATCTCCAGGGCGCTCTCCAGGGACGCTCCGTGCTGGGGCCGTGCCCATCTGCTGGGCTCTGGTGATCCAGGCACCCCTTTAATTTGGGCAGAGGGGCAATATTGGGTGGGGGGGGCGACCTGCCCCACAGAGCTGGAGCCCGGGGGGGTTATAGGGGTGCCTCTTGCTGTTAGGAAGCCCAGCTTCCTGCGCTGAGGCTGAAAATTGTGTTTTATTGTCTCTGCCTACCAGTAACAGACCCACCACGGTGTCCCAGTGCCCCAGATCATAGAATCATAGAATCATAGAATTGCCCAGGCCGGAAGGGACCTCCAAAGCCCATCTAGTCCGACCCCCCCGCAGTCAGCAGGGACACCCCCAACTAGACCAGGTTGCCCAGGGCCTCATCGAGCCTCCCCTTGAATATCTCCAAGGATGGGGCCTCAACCACCTCCCTGGGCAACCTGTTCCAGTGCTCCACCACCCTCACAGTGAAGAACCCTCTCCTCATCTCCAGTCTAAATCTGTTCCCCTCCAGCTTGAAGCCATTTCCCCTCGTCCTGTCACTGCAGGCCTTTCTAAACAGGTTCTCCCCAGCCTTCCTGTAGGCCCCCTCAGGTACTGGAAGGCTGCTATTAGGTCTCCCCGGAGCCTCCTCTTCTCCAGGCTGAACAACCCCAGCTCCCTCAGCCTGTCCTCGTAGCAGAGGTGCTCCATCCCCC
>NW_015091670.1:399070-399790 GCF_001431845.1 Calidris pugnax | reverse complement strand
CCACCAGCACCCCCAAGTCCCTTTCCTCAGGGCTGCTTTCCAATCCCTCACCCCCCAGTTTGTATTGGTGGCGAGGATTGTTCCGGCCCAGGTGCAGAACCTTGCATTTGCTCTTGTTGAACCTCATGAGGTTCACCTGGGCCCACCTCTCCAGCCTGGCCAGGTCCTTTTGGATGACATCCCATCCCACTGGTGTATCCACAACACCACACAGCTTGGTGCCAGGCTTACTGGGGGGGGGAGCTCTGCTTTACCTGGGGGGGGGGGAATTTGCCTTCCCCTCCCCGTCTGCTTCTCCCGAGGCTCTCATCCTTCCCATTGCCCCCTGCCCACCCCAGCGAGGGACCCCAGCCCACCCCACAGCCATGGGGTGGCCACCCCATCACCCCAGGGTGCCCGTCCCCAGCATCCCCCCAGTTTCCCTCCCCACTTTGGGGCAGGGACTCACGCTGAGGGTCCCGTTGGTGGTGCAAGTCCCCTCGGCGTGCAGCTGCCGGCGGATCTCCCAGGCGAAGAGGGAGGGCTGCTCCAGCTTCAGCTGGGCGATGCGGGCCACCACCCGGGGGGTGGCCACCCGGGGCTTGCTGCCCCCCATGGCCTTGGGCTCCACGGCCCCCGTCCGGTAGTAGTGGCCCAGGATCTTGCTGACGCAGCCGTTGGACACCTGCGGGGGGGGGGGTCAGGGGGGAAAGGGGCTGGGGGAGAAGGAGACCCCTCCCC
>NW_015091670.1:396183-398597 GCF_001431845.1 Calidris pugnax | reverse complement strand
GGGACCCCCAGTGCGTTGGGGGGGATTTTGGAGGGGGCTTGGGGTGACGTGGGGAGGGTTTTCTGGGGTGTGGGTGCAGGCAGCGGGTGGCAGGAGCAGGGAATGGGGGGGGGGACACCAGCCCAGGTGATGCTGGCAGAAAAAACCACCCCATGGGGGAGCACGAGGAGGTTCCTCCAGGCAGCTCCAAAGCGGGGTGACCAGCTGGGGGGGGACACAGGGAAGTGCTGGACATCATCGGGGGGGCAAGGAGGACTTTGTGGAGCCACCAGCATCCACTGTGGGATTGGAGGGGGGGGGAAAAAGCCTCCTTTGTGCAGGGGCCGACACGGTGCCGATGACCCCCCCCCCACCAAGGACCGTGGATGCCGGGACCACGCTCCCCGAGCCCCCCCGGTGCCGCAGCCCGGCTCACCTCGGTGTTGCATGGCGAGGCTTCGGGGGGGGCTTTTGGTGCCCGGGAGTTGCCGAGGGGATGTGGCTGCCGTCCTGAGACTGGATAAATCATAGAATCATAGAATCATAGAATCATTGAGGTTGGAAGAGACCCTTGGGATCATCGAGTCCAACCATCTCCCCTACTCTACAAAGTCCTCCCCTACACCATGTCCCTCAGCACTGCATCTAAATGGCCCTTAAACACAGCCAGGGATGGGGACTCCACCACCTCCCTGGGCAGCATCCAGGGCTTGACCGTGTCCCCTGCCCACCCTCCTGCCAGAAGGAAAAGGGGGAGCAAGGGCAGAGGATGGAAGCTGGAGGGCATCCGGCTGCTGGGGAAACCACAGCACCCCGGGCACAGAGGCTGAAAGGGACCTGGGCTCCTGAGTGCTCCCCAGGAGCCACTTGGGCTCTGAAGTGGCTGGGAAGGGGCTGGGAATTCTGCCAGACAAGGTCCTCCTCATGGTCACAGAATCACAGAATCTTCTAGGTTGGAAGTGACGTTAAAGATCATCTTGTCCAACCTTCAACCTAACTTACAAAAATAGACACCCACACAACAAACAAGGAGCATCACCATCACTAAACCATACCTCCCAGCACTACATCAACCCGTCTTTTGAACACCTCCAGGGATGGTGCCTCAACCACCTCCCTGGGCAGCCCATTCCAATGCCTGAGAACCCTTTCAGTGAAAAAATTTTTCCTAATATCCAGCCTGAACCTCCCCTGGCGCAACTTGAGGCCATTTCCTCTCGTCCTGTCGCCTGGGACTTGGGAGAAGAGACCGACCCCCATCTCTCTACCCCCTCCTTTCAGGGAGTTGGAGAGAGCAAGAAGGTCTCCCCTCAGCCTCCTCTTCTCCAGGCTGAATAACCCCAGCTCCCTCAGCCTCTCCTCATAAGGTGTTCAGATGGAGCCTCCCCTGTTCCCGTTTGTGCCCATTTCCCAGGAGAAGCTCCATCTCAACACCATGAGGAGGACCTTCTTTGGTGTGAGGCTGGCAGAGGCTGCCCAGAGAGGTGGTGGAGTCTCCTTCTCTGGAGACATTGCAACCCCCCTGGAGACGTTGCTGTGGGAGCTGCTGTGGGTGCCCCTGCTCTGGCAGGGGGTTGGCCTGGGTGCTCTCCAGAGGTCCCTGCCAACCCCACATCATTCTGGGATTCTGGGATTTCCACCAGGAACGCCGGTGGAAATCTTTCCAGTAAAACCGTGCTGCCCTTGCTGTCTGCTCGGGTAATTAACACAGCAGGGTGAGCCCCAGAGGTGCCACCCCAAACCCTGGCACACCTGCTTTCACCTCAAACACCCCCAAAAACCCCTCCTGGACACCCCCAGCGTGGGGTTCTCCCCGCTGCCATCCCCAAATCCCACTGCAGCCTGGGCACTGCTGCCCTGCACAGCTCGGGGGGAGGGTGGGGGGTGGTGTTTGGAGACACCCACCCTGATGATGAAAAAAATCATCGAATCCAAGCAAAATCCATCCAGCAGCGGGGAGGATGCGGCGGATCCCCCCGCAGGTGAAAAGCCAGCGTGGGGGCACCCCCAAATCTGCCTCCCCTTGGGAAAGGGGGGGATAACCTTTCCCCCCCCCCCCGAGCAAAACACACCCGGCAGCTCCGGGCAGCGGCAGGATGCTTGTGTCCCCTGGGGGGGCTGTGTCCCCGGGGGGGGGCCACCACGGCCACCACTGCCACCACCAAGGGCTTGGGAAGCCACACGGGGATTTTGGAGAAATCCCAGTGCAACTGGGATTTCTCAAGCGAGATGGGAGCCCTCGGCCCCTCTCGGGGGGGTGTTGAGGGGTCTCGGGGGGGGTGTCTTTGTGCAGCACGTGGAGGAGGGAAGGAGGGGACCCAGCACCTCATTCCTGGGGGGGGAAGCCCCAAACCTTCCCAGCGTGAAGGCACCTTCACCCCATCATTTTTTCCCCCGTGGGTGCACGGGGCACGAAACCACACTCCCCCCACCCC
>NW_015091670.1:380387-393957 GCF_001431845.1 Calidris pugnax | reverse complement strand
CGAAAAAACAAACAGGGAGAGGCACAGGCTGCCATCTGGGATTCAACCATAAATCCAGCTTGGGGTTTTTATGGCATTGATTGAATTTATTTATTTATTTTTCTATTTTGGAGAGGGGGAATGGGGGGGTGTTGGAGAAATAGAATAGAGGTGGGTGAGTGGGTGGGTGATGGGCACGGTGGGGGGGACTAACCCCACCACATTCACCCCCAGAGGAGGGGGGGATGGTGTAACCCGAGGGCCCGGCACAGATGGCCCCCCATCTTGAGAGATAACCAGCAAAAAAAAATTAAATAAATAAATTTAAAAAACCAACACACACACACAAAAAAAACCCCAACACCAAACCAACCCCACAACCCCCACGTTGTAAAACCTTTCAAGTAAAATATTTGAAGAGCAAACATTAGGCAGCGGGGAGCTCTGCTCCGCGGCCCTCCGCGCCCGGCCCCGCCGGTAATTGAAGCCTTATTAGCACCCCGCTCCCGGCCCCCGCGCTCCGCGCCCCACCGCCCGCTTTGCAAAATACCATATGCTCCGAATTACACATTAACCGGGAGATGGAGAGGTGGAGATGGGGCAGATGGAAGGATGGAGAGGTGGGGAGATGGAGAGGTGAAAAGGTGGAGAGATGGAGAGGTGAAAAGGGAAGATGTGAGGAGATGGAAGGATGGAGAGGTGGAGAGATGGAGAGAGGGGAAGATGGGGAGATGGAGAGGTGGGGAGGTAGAAATATGGAGAGGTCAAAAGATGGAGAGATGGAGAGGTGTGGAGGGGGAGATGTGGGGAGATGAAGAGGTGGAGATGGGGGCAGATGGAAGGATGGAGAGGTGGAGAGATGGAGAGGTGGAAAGGGGAGATGTGGGGAGATGGAAGGATGGAGAGATGGGGAGATGGAGAGGGGAAGATGGGGAGATGGAGAGGTGAAAAGGTGGAGAGGTGGAGAGGGGTGGAGAGGTGGAGATGTGGGGAGATGGCAGGATGGAGAGGTGGAGAGATGGAGAGAGGGGAAGATGGAGAGGTGGAGACGGGAAGATGGAGAGGTGGGGAGATGGAGAGGTGGGGAGGTAGAAATTTGGAGAGATGGAGAGGTGTGGAGAGGGAAATGTAGGAAGATGGAGAGGTGGAGATGGGGGGAGATGGAAGGATGGAGAGGTGGAGAGATGGAGAGGTGGAGAGATGGAGAGGTGGAAAACGGAGATGTGGGGAGATGGAGAGGTGGAGATGTGGGGAGATGGAAGGATGGAGAGGTGAGGAGATGGAGAGGGGAAGATGGAGAGGTGGAAAGGTGGAGAGAGGTGGAGAAATGGAGAGGTGGAGAGGTGGACAGAGAAATGGAGAGGTGTGGAGGGGGAAATGTGGGGAGATGGAGAGGTGGAGATGGGGGGAGATGGAGAGAGGGGAAGATGGAGAGATGGAGAGAGGGGAAGATGGAGAGATGGAGAGAGGGGAAGATGGAGAGATGGAGAGAGGGGAAGATGGAGAGATGGAGAGAGGGGAAGATGGAGAGATGGAGAGAGGGGAAGATGGAGAGATGGAGAGAGGGGAAGATGGAGAGATGGAGAGAGGGGAAGATGGAGAGATGGAGAGAGGGGAAGATGGAGAGATGGAGAGAGGGGAAGATGGAGAGATGGAGAGAGGGGAAGATGGAGAGATGGAGAGAGGGGAAGATGGAGAGATGGAGAGAGGGGAAGATGGAGAGATGGAGAGAGGGGAAGATGGAGAGATGGAGAGAGGGGAAGATGGAGAGATGGAGAGAGGGGAAGATGGAGAGATGGAGAGAGGGGAAGATGGAGAGATGGAGAGAGGGGAAGATGGAGAGATGGAGAGAGGGGAAGATGGAGAGATGGAGAGAGGGGAAGATGGAGAGATGGAGAGAGGGGAAGATGGAGAGATGGAGAGAGGGGAAGATGGAGAGATGGAGAGAGGGGAAGATGGAGAGATGGAGAGAGGGGAAGATGGAGAGATGGAGAGAGGGGAAGATGGAGAGATGGAGAGAGGGGAAGATGGAGAGATGGAGAGAGGGGAAGATGGAGAGATGGAGAGAGGGGAAGATGGAGAGATGGAGAGAGGGGAAGATGGAGAGATGGAGAGGTGGGGAGATGGGAAGGTGGAGAGGTGGACAGAGAAATGGAGAGGTGGGGAGATAAGCAGGTGGAGAAGTGGAAAGATGGAGACATGGAGAGGTGGAAAGCCAAAGAGACGGAGACATGGAGAGACATGGAGAGGTGGAGACATGGAGAGGTGGAGACATGCTCCAGGTCCCGCTGTGCCATCTGCATTTCCTGCTCGCTTGTGTGTCTCCTCCCACCCACCTTCTCCACACCTCGGGGAAGAGCTTTTTGCAGATGTTTCCTTTGAGGTGGGAAGTGCAGCTGGTGCTGGTGGGCAGCACAACGGGGCAGTCTGGGGACAGGGACGGGTGCAACGGGGGGGGAACCGGGCACAGGAGCTGGGGGTTGCCAACCCCCCCTCTCCCACCTTCCCCTGGGCAGACACCTCCTGTGCCGGGACGTGATGCCACTCAGGGGCATAGGACCAGGTTCTCTTCATCCCCTGCTCCGGGAGCCCAACACTGATCCCAGGACCTCGGCTTTGGTTGGGATCCGACTTCATGGGTTGGGATCTGACTTCAGGGGGCACCTGGGGAGGGAGTGGGGTCATGGGTGCTGCCCGTGGGTGCTGTGGGTGGGTGAGGGAGGTATGGCAGCACGGAGGGCAGCTCCCTCCCTGCCCACCCTCTCCTGCCCAAAGGACCAGGCGATGCCTCCCCAGTGAAGAGCAAGTGGAAGATGCCCTGGTAGCCACACCGGTGGAGGGTGCTGTGGCCACTGGGCCAGGCTCCTGCTTGCCCAGGCAGTGACCGTGCCTCCAGCCGGGGCTCTGTGGCTGGCAGCAGGGCCAGCAGCCTTCGGGCAGCACCTTCACCCCACAGGGAGCATAAAAGCCAGTGTGAGGGCAGGGAGTGCTCCCTGGGGAATACGGGGGGATGGTGGGGTGTCCTGGGGAAGGGGGGGGTGTTGTGCTGCCCCAGGCGGGAGAGGGATTCGGTGCTGGGGACAGGAGAGGGATGCTGAGCATCCCGGGGGCAGGATGGGGATGCTGAGCATCCTTGGGGAAGGATAAGGATGCTGAACATCCCAAAGGCAGAATGGGGATGCTGTGCTTCCCAGGGGAAGAACAGGGATGCTGAGCATCCTGGGGGAAGGAGAAGGGTGTCAAACATCCCAGGGGCAAGATGGGGATGCTGTGCTTCCCAGGGCAGGATGGGGATGGGGGAAGGATAAGGATGCTAAACATCCCAGGGGCAGGATGGAGATGCTGAGCATCCCAGGGGATTGACAGGAATGCTGTGCTTCCCAGGGCAGGGTGGGGATGGGGGAAGGATAAGGATGCTGAGCATCCTTGGGGAAGGATAAGGATGCTGTGCTCCCCAGGGCAGGATGGGGATGGTGTGCTTCCCGGGGCAGGATGGGGATGCTGAGCATCCTGGGGGAAGGATAAGGGATGCTGAACATCCCAAAGGCAGGATGGGGATGGTGTGATTCCCAGGGGAAGAACAGGGATGCTGAGCATCCCAGGGGATGGACAGGGATGCTGTGCTCCCCAGGGCAGGGTGGGGATGCTGAGCATCTTGCGGGAAGGACAAGGGTGTCAAACATCCCAGGGGCAAGATGGGGATGCTGTGCTTCCCAGGGCAGGATGGGGATGGGGGAAGGATAAGGGTACTGAATATCCCAGGGGAAGGATGGGGATGCTGTGCTTCCCAGGGCAGGATGGGGATGGGGGAACGATAAGGATGCTGAACATCCCAGGGGAAGGATGGAGATGCTGCGCTTCCTGGGGCAGGATGGGAATGCTGAGCATCCCGGGGGCAGGATGGGGATGCTGAGCATCCCAGGGGATGGACAAGGATGCTGTGCTCCCCAGGGCAGGATGGGGATGGTGTGCTTCCTGGAGGAAGAATGGGGATGATGAGTACTATGGGGATAGGATGGGGAAGCTCAGCATCCCAGGGGGTGGATGGGAGAAGGATAAGGATGCTGAATATCCCAAGGGCAGGATGGGGATGCTGTGGGGGAGGTAGAAATATGGAGAGGTCAAAAGATGGAGAGATGGAGAGGTGTGGAGGGGGAGATGTGGGGAGATGAAGAGGTGGAGATGGGGGCAGATGGAAGGATGGAGAGGTGGAGAGATGGAGAGGTGGAAAGGGGAGATGTGGGGAGATGGAAGGATGGAGAGATGGGGAGATGGAGAGGGGAAGATGGGGAGATGGAGAGGTGAAAAGGTGGAGAGGTGGAGAGGGGTGGAGAGGTGGAGATGTGGGGAGATGGCAGGATGGAGAGGTGGAGAGATGGAGAGAGGGGAAGATGGAGAGGTGGAGACGGGAAGATGGAGAGGTGGGGAGATGGAGAGGTGGGGAGGTAGAAATTTGGAGAGATGGAGAGGTGTGGAGAGGGAAATGTAGGAAGATGGAGAGGTGGAGATGGGGGGAGATGGAAGGATGGAGAGGTGGAGAGATGGAGAGGTGGAGAGATGGAGAGGTGGAAAACGGAGATGTGGGGAGATGGAGAGGTGGAGATGTGGGGAGATGGAAGGATGGAGAGGTGAGGAGATGGAGAGGGGAAGATGGAGAGGTGGAAAGGTGGAGAGAGGTGGAGAAATGGAGAGGTGGAGAGGTGGACAGAGAAATGGAGAGGTGTGGAGGGGGAAATGTGGGGAGATGGAGAGGTGGAGATGGGGGGAGATGGAAGGATGGAGAGATGGGGAGATGGAGAGAGGGGAAGATGGAGAGGTGGAGAGATGGAGAGAGGGGAAGATGGAGAGATGGAGAGGTGGGGAGATGGGAAGGTGGAGAGGTGGACAGAGAAATGGAGAGGTGGGGAGATAAGCAGGTGGAGAAGTGGAAAGATGGAGACATGGAGAGGTGGAAAGCCAAAGAGACGGAGACATGGAGAGACATGGAGAGGTGGAGACATGGAGAGGTGGAGACATGCTCCAGGTCCCGCTGTGCCATCTGCATTTCCTGCTCGCTTGTGTGTCTCCTCCCACCCACCTTCTCCACACCTCGGGGAAGAGCTTTTTGCAGATGTTTCCTTTGAGGTGGGAAGTGCAGCTGGTGCTGGTGGGCAGCACAACGGGGCAGTCTGGGGACAGGGACGGGTGCAACGGGGGGGGAACCGGGCACAGGAGCTGGGGGTTGCCAACCCCCCCTCTCCCACCTTCCCCTGGGCAGACACCTCCTGTGCCGGGACGTGATGCCACTCAGGGGCATAGGACCAGGTTCTCTTCATCCCCTGCTCCGGGAGCCCAACACTGATCCCAGGACCTCGGCTTTGGTTGGGATCCGACTTCATGGGTTGGGATCTGACTTCAGGGGGCACCTGGGGAGGGAGTGGGGTCATGGGTGCTGCCCGTGGGTGCTGTGGGTGGGTGAGGGAGGTATGGCAGCACGGAGGGCAGCTCCCTCCCTGCCCACCCTCTCCTGCCCAAAGGACCAGGCGATGCCTCCCCAGTGAAGAGCAAGTGGAAGATGCCCTGGTAGCCACACCGGTGGAGGGTGCTGTGGCCACTGGGCCAGGCTCCTGCTTGCCCAGGCAGTGACCGTGCCTCCAGCCGGGGCTCTGTGGCTGGCAGCAGGGCCAGCAGCCTTCGGGCAGCACCTTCACCCCACAGGGAGCATAAAAGCCAGTGTGAGGGCAGGGAGTGCTCCCTGGGGAATACGGGGGGATGGTGGGGTGTCCTGGGGAAGGGGGGGGTGTTGTGCTGCCCCAGGCGGGAGAGGGATTCGGTGCTGGGGACAGGAGAGGGATGCTGAGCATCCCGGGGGCAGGATGGGGATGCTGAGCATCCTTGGGGAAGGATAAGGATGCTGAACATCCCAAAGGCAGAATGGGGATGCTGTGCTTCCCAGGGGAAGAACAGGGATGCTGAGCATCCTGGGGGAAGGAGAAGGGTGTCAAACATCCCAGGGGCAAGATGGGGATGCTGTGCTTCCCAGGGCAGGATGGGGATGGGGGAAGGATAAGGATGCTAAACATCCCAGGGGCAGGATGGAGATGCTGAGCATCCCAGGGGATTGACAGGAATGCTGTGCTTCCCAGGGCAGGGTGGGGATGGGGGAAGGATAAGGATGCTGAGCATCCTTGGGGAAGGATAAGGATGCTGTGCTCCCCAGGGCAGGATGGGGATGGTGTGCTTCCCGGGGCAGGATGGGGATGCTGAGCATCCTGGGGGAAGGATAAGGGATGCTGAACATCCCAAAGGCAGGATGGGGATGGTGTGATTCCCAGGGGAAGAACAGGGATGCTGAGCATCCCAGGGGATGGACAGGGATGCTGTGCTCCCCAGGGCAGGGTGGGGATGCTGAGCATCTTGCGGGAAGGACAAGGGTGTCAAACATCCCAGGGGCAAGATGGGGATGCTGTGCTTCCCAGGGCAGGATGGGGATGGGGGAAGGATAAGGGTACTGAATATCCCAGGGGAAGGATGGGGATGCTGTGCTTCCCAGGGCAGGATGGGGATGGGGGAACGATAAGGATGCTGAACATCCCAGGGGAAGGATGGAGATGCTGCGCTTCCTGGGGCAGGATGGGAATGCTGAGCATCCCGGGGGCAGGATGGGGATGCTGAGCATCCCAGGGGATGGACAAGGATGCTGTGCTCCCCAGGGCAGGATGGGGATGGTGTGCTTCCTGGAGGAAGAATGGGGATGATGAGTACTATGGGGATAGGATGGGGAAGCTCAGCATCCCAGGGGGTGGATGGGAGAAGGATAAGGATGCTGAATATCCCAAGGGCAGGATGGGGATGCTGTGCTTTCCAGGGGCAGAATGGGGATGCTGAGCATCCTGGGGGAAGGACAAGGATGCTAAGCATCATGGGGGCAGGATGGGGATGGGAGAAGGATAAGGATGCTGAGCATTCCAAGGGACGGACAAGGATGTTGAACATCCCAGGGGCAGGATGGGGAATCCTGTGCTTCCCAGGGAAAGGACAAGGATGCTGAGCATCCCAGGGGCAAAATGGGGATGGGGGAAGGACAAGGATGCTGAGAATCCCAAGGGCAGGAATGGGGGATGCTGGGCATCTGGGAGGAAGGACAAATATGCCCAACATCCCAGGGGCAGGATAGGGATGCTGAGCATCCCAGGGGTAGAATGGGGATGCTGAGCATCCCAGGGGCAAGACAGGGATGCTGTGCTTCCCAGGGGAAGGACAAGGATCCTGAGCATCCCAGGGGGCAGGATGGGGATAGTGTGCTTCCCAGGGGAAGAATGAGGATGATGAGCACTCTGGGGGTAAGATAGGGATGCTGTGCTTCCCAGGGAAAGGACAAGGATCCTGAGCATCCCAGGGGGCAGGATGGGGATAGTGTGCTTCCCAGGGGAAGAATGAGGATGATGAGCACTCTGGGGGTAAGATAGGGATGCTGTGCTTCCCAGGGAAAGGACAAGGATCCTGAGCATCCCAGGGGCAGGACGGGGATGCTGTGCTTGCTGGGAAGGGAAGGCCGGGCAAAACATGAGTTGAGAAGGCAGGAAGGTCGGCAGATGTAGGAAACCTGGGAGAGAGGACACTGTTGGGTACTTTCACACCGTACAACCAGTGGCACAATATTCTTCTGGGCTTTCCTCTGCTGCAGGCTCTGTCCCAGCCCGGGCTCAGACACCCAGGTGAGGGCATCTGGAAGAGCAGCAGCCGCTCAGGTCTCCAAAATCCCCCATGGAGTTCCTGGAGCCTCGGTCCTTCCTTGCAGCGGGTCCTGGGGATGCCCTCCCCACCCTCCTGCCACGTGGCAGGGCAGCCGGGGGCTGAGGATGGTCCCTGCTCTGCAGCGGAGGAATAAATCAAAACGTATGAAAAATTAGAAAATTAAGCTCTTGGCCCCAGGAAAGGCATTCCTCTGCCAGGGATGGATTTTTTCCCACCTCCCTAATAACAGGCAATTTTCCACTCTGTCAGAGCCTTGGAGCTGCCGTGTCCCAAGGGAGTGTAGAACCAGAATGGTTCAGCTGGAAGGGACCTTAAAGATCATCAAGATCCAGCCCGCCTGCCCTGGGCAGGGACACCTCCCACCAGCCCAGGTTGCTCCAAGCCCCCTCCAACCTGCCCTTGAACCCCTCCAGGGATGGGGCAGCCACAGCTTCTCTGGCCAACCTGGGCCAGGCTCTCCCCACCCTCCCACCAAACAAGTTCTTCCCCACAGCTCAGCTCCATCTCCCCTCTTGCAGGGTCAAACCCTTCCCCCTCCTCCTAGGGCTCCCCTCCCTCATCCAGAGTCCCTCCCCATCTCTCCTGGAGCCCCCCCCTTGAGGGACTGGAAGGGGCTCCAAGGTCTCCCCGGAGCCTTCTCTTCTCCAGGCTGAACCCCCCCAACTCTCTCAGCCCCCCCTCCCAGCAGAGGGGCTCCAGCCCTCTGCTGGGGGTGGCCCCAGAGCTGGAGGCAGCACTGGGGGTGGGGGTCCTCCCCAGAGCAGAGCAGAGGGGCAGAACCCCCCCTTGCCCTGCTGGCCACGCTGCTGGGGATGCAGCCCAGGGATGAAGGTCCAGCCAACTGAATCCATCATCATCTTCTTCATCTTCTCTATCTCCATCTCCTTTCCAAAGTAGATTTCAGGCCCGGCTGATAACGACACCCGATGATGTGGGGTAATTGGATTTCTGCAAGACATTTGACTCGGTGTGGCGCGATGGTTTGATTAAAGCCTCTCGTTAACGTGAAATTAAGCGAGCGTGGATGAGAAGCTGGCTCCTGGCTAACAGGAGGTGCTGTTGGTGGGTATCCAGCCTACAGCCCAGTGGCAGAGCAGGGACCAGCTGCAGCCACTGCCATTTTATTTTCTGAGTGGTGGCATTTCTAGGTGACACCGGTGGCCCATGCAGTGAAGGAGGAGGAGGAGGAGGAGGAGGAGGAGGCTCCAGCCCTCCCAGCATCTCCATGGTCTCCTCTGGCCTCGCTCCATCAGGTCCATGTCCTTCTGCTGTTGGGGGCCCCAGAGCTGGAGGGAGCACTGGGGGTGGGGGACCTCCCCAGAGCAGAGCAGAGGGGCAGAACCCCCCCTTGCCCTGCTGGCCACGCTGCTGGGGATGCAGCCCAGGGATGAAGGTCCAGCCAACTGAATCCATCATCATCTTCTTCATCTTCTCTATCTCCATCTCCTTTCCAAAGTAGATTTCAGGCCCGGCTGATAACGACACCCGATGATGTGGGGTAATTGGATTTCTGCAAGACATTTGACTCGGTGTGGCGCGATGGTTTGATTAAAGCCTCTCGTTAACGTGAAATTAAGCGAGCGTGGATGAGAAGCTGGCTCCTGGCTAACAGGAGGTGCTGTTGGTGGGTATCCAGCCTACAGCCCAGTGGCAGAGCAGGGACCAGCTGCAGCCACTGCCATTTTATTTTCTGAGTGGTGGCATTTCTAGGTGACACCGGTGGCCCATGCAGTGGAGGAGGAGGAGGAGGAGGAGGAGGAGGAGGTGGGGGTGCACCTGGGACCAGGGCTTTTGGTGACCACCATGGGCCAGGGGATGGCCAGGAAAGCAGAGCCCCCGAGGATCACCCCAAACCCTGAGCTCTCTGGGCAGATGTAAGCTCTGATGAGCCTTCATTAACCCATAATTGCAATCAAGCATAATTGCAGGTGGCTGGGTGCTGCTGAGCTCTCCCTCCCCAGGAAAGGGGTCCCTCTGTGCCCCTGCCAGCAGGATCTGGGGGGTCTAACTGGAGGATGCCCAGCAGCATCTGGGGGGTCTAACTGGAGGATGCCCAGCAGCTGGAGCCTGGGGCTGGGGTCCTGCCCTGTCCTGGGATCTGCCTGGGGCTTGGGGGGGCTCCCTGGGGAGATGCAGCCCGAGAGCAAAGTGGGTGACAGTGGGACCTTGAGGACATGCTTTTGGGGTCCCCCCCCGTGTTTCCTGTGCTGTGCTGGTGGGAGGAATGGGGACAGACACCCCTGCCCTGCACGGCTGTGGCTTGGGGCAGAGGAGCTCTGAGCCCCTGTCACTGGGTCTGGGGGCTGAGCAGGGGCTCAGAGACCAGTTCCCCTCCCAGAGTCCCACCCGTGATCCCACCGGAGAGGTCCAGGAGCTTTTTCCTCCTTTGGGAACCGGAGACAGCCTTGGACTGGGGAGGGGGTGATGAGCAGCTTCCCTGCCTGGGAGCACAGTGATGCTCGTCAGCGCTAACGAGCCAGAGCAGGAGGCAGTGGCCCCTTGGTCCCCCCCCACACACCGGGAGGTCTGTGCTGGTGTCAGGTCCGTGGGCTGGTGGGAAGGAAACGGGAACATGCTGGGGTTTGGGGTCTCAGAGTGTGTGGCTGGGAAGGGACATGGGAGGGGAAATGGGGACCCCCCAGGGACAAGGGACGAGGAGGTGGGAGGATGGAGGGGACCAGCTCTCTGCCAGCAGAGCTCCCAGTCACTGATAGTGCAATTATTACTGTATAATTACAATTATTACAGTTATAACTCTTTACCAGCCCTGTCAAGGGGGGACCAGGTCGTTAAGGTGCTCTGACACCCACTTACTGGTTTTCCCCCTCCTCACCCCAGTTGGGAGCCACCTCCGTGCAGGTCCTGGGGGACACGGCTGAGCATCACCCACCACGGTGGGTGCTCTCTGGCCAACAAGGGTGGTGGCACCAGCGGGGTCCTGTGCAAAGCATCGGGATGCCCTGGGATGGGGCAGGAGGGTGAAGTGCAGCTCCACCGGGGTGGCAGGGACATGGGGGACCTCGAGCCAGGGGGAGATGAGGGGGGGGACTGGAAAGCTCTAATGGGAGAAGTGGTCCTGGAAGAGGAGGGAGCAGAGGACAAGCCTCGCACCCAGCCCTGCCGATGGCTACCTGCACGGAGGGGTTGGCCAGGGAATTGGTGCACCCCAGCACTGTCCTGGGGATCGCTGGTGCTGCTGGGGGCAGGGAGAGACACCCCTTTAACCAGCAGCAGAGCAGCCATTGCCTGCAGGGATCCTCCAGGAGCCAGGGAACGTGCCCACAAGCCTCATCCTGCATCTCAGGGGATGCGTTTCAGCCCTCCAAAGTGCTTGCCCTCTGGCTGGCAACCCCTGGGGCTCCTCAGGGTGCCCACTCCCTGTGCCCACCCCATGTGGCCACACAGTCCCCAGACAGGTCTCTTCTGGCACTCAGTGTGGCAGAGATGTGCCCAAGATGGGGGTCCCCAGGGGCTCAGCCGGGGTTCACATGGAGGAGCTGGGGGGCAGTGACTGGCTCCTTCCTGCAGCATCGTGCCCTGGCACTGGCTGGCATCACCACCCTGGGGCTGGGTGCCTCTTGCCACCTCCACCCCAATTACCTGCTGAATCAGAGAGTCACAGAATCCCAGAATGATGTGGGGTTGGCAGGGACCTCTGGAGAGCACCCAGGCCAACCCC
This sequence comes from Calidris pugnax, assembly GCF_001431845.1. Taxonomy (NCBI): domain Eukaryota; kingdom Metazoa; phylum Chordata; class Aves; order Charadriiformes; family Scolopacidae; genus Calidris; species Calidris pugnax. The sequence goes on along the minus strand of NW_015091670.1, from coordinate 382,562 downwards.
CTGCCAAAGCAGGTCCACCAAGAGCAGCTCCCACAGCAACGTCTCCAGGGGGGTTGCAATGTCTCCAGAGAAGGAGACTCCACCACCTCTCTGGGCAGCCTCTGCCAGGCCTCTGCCACCCTCACAGCAAAGAAGTTCCTCCTCATGTTTAGGTGGAACTTCTTATGTTCCACTTTGTGCCCGTTCCCTCTTGTCCTGTCCCTGGGCACCACTGAAAAGAGACTGGCCCCATCCTCCTGACACCCACCCTTGAAGTATTTATTTATAGGCGTTGAGCAGATCCCCCCTCAGTCTTCTCTTCTCCAGACTGAACAGACCCAAGTCCCTCAGCCTTTCCTCATCAGAGAGATGCTCCAGGGCCCTCACCATTTTGGCAGCCCTCTGCTGTCCCCTCTCCAGCAGTTCCCTGGCCTTCTGGAACTGGGGAGCCCAGCACTGGTCCCAGTGCTCCAGCTGGGGCCTCCCCAGGGCAGAGCAGAGGGGCAGGATGACCTCCCTCCACCTGCTGGCCATGTTCTTCTTGATGCCCCCCAGGATGCCCTTGGCCTTCTTGGCCACCAGGGCCCATTGCTGGCTCCTGGCCATCCTGGTGTTCCCCAGGACTCCCAGGTCTTTCTCCCCACAGCTGCTCTCCAGCAGGTCCCCCCCAACCTGTCCTGGTGCAGGGGGTGATCCCTCCCCAGGAGCAGGACCCTGCACTTGCCTTTATTGGAAGTTCATCATTCCATGTTGGATCAAAACGTCAGTGCTTGACACGGGATATTTAGGGCTCCGTGTTGAAGAGCAGCCCTGGATGCTCCCCCTGGCACGGGGGGACCCGGTGACAGCACCATGGCTGGGCACTGGTGCAGTGTGGGGGTCTCATGGGTGGCCGAGAGGGAGCGACAAGGGCAGGTTCTTCTTGGGGGATCCCAGTTTGCACCCTGGCTGAGTACTGGTGATAATGGGAGACCCAGCATCACCCGTGGCACTGAAGCTGGGCGCTGCCCGCAGGTTGGGGGGCGGTTGGGTCACCCCATAGCAATCCCCCCTGCCTTTCCCCTCCTCTCCATAGCTCCTTTCCGAGGCTGTTTCACATCTTTCCGGGCTTTCTCTCAGCAGCAGGTGACCCTGTTCCTCACCGAGCACTGGGGAGAGATGGAAAAAAAAACCAAACCCTTTCTTTTCTCCTCCCGAGAGCACACACGAACGTTAAAAGCCCAGATGAGTCAGCCAGCCAAGAAAACCCACTTTATCTAAGCGCTTCCACCTACGGTTTAACTTTCTTTTCGATTAAAAGGATGATTATTAAAATATTCTGGCTAAAAGAGGCAACCTCGGGGCTCGGAGATGCTCTCTGGAGGGGGAGCACACGCCGTACCCCTTCCTTTGCTGCCCGGGGGGCACACAGCCACAAGCTGGGACGGTGGCACAGCCGAGGAGCGGGACCAGAAACACCGAAAATGAGGGAAAAGCAGCAGTTTTGCTAGATTTTGTACAGAGGAAGTGGTTTTCTGCCCTTGGCTCGTGCGCTCTTGCCCTGGTGCTCGTGAAAACCACAGTGCAAAACATTGAAATGGGGATAGAAAACAAACAAATAAAGAAATAATTATAAAGTGAACTGGAGGAAGATAATGAGAAGGGGTGGAGGGTGGGGAGCCAGCCGGGAGGAGGAGGAGGAGGAGGAGGACCCCTCCTGGACCAGCCCGACCCGGGGTGGGAGGTTTGGGAAGGACAGTGTGGTGTTGGGGTGAAACCCTGGGGGACACCACGGCAGAGGGTCCGACGGCTGCACCGCCACCAGGGTTGTGTGCAGGAACCAAACCTGGCGTTAAAGGGACAACATTAAGATCACACAAGGTGCCCTGGGTGGGTAGAAGACACCAGGAGGGTGGCACAGCCCCGATCCCCGCCAGCACGACCCCGACACGCAGGGAGGAGCCCAGGGAGTAGGGGTGGGTGCCTCCAGATGGGCTCCCTCTGGGGGGGCTCTCTCCTTGTGGGCTCCCTCCCATGCTCGGGGGGCTTTGGCACCTGGCACAATGGGGACAGGCTGCCCAGTGGGCCATGGGGCCACCATCACTGCAGCCACCAGCCTGTTCCTGGGAGTGGGGAATGCAGAGAGCTGGAATAGACTGGATTCCCTGCGTGACCAATCTGGAATCCAAGAATGGTGTGGGGTTGGCAGGGACCTCT